>NC_057411.1:34416510-34467013 GCF_019320065.1 Cervus canadensis
AAAAAAAAAAAAAAGAATCCACTTTTATTGAAAGTAATAGGACCCTTAAAACAGTACTGAAAGGAACACTTAGAGCTCTAAAATGCCTTCACAATTTAAAAGTAAAACCAAAAAAAAAGGAACTAAATATTCATCTTAAAAAAGTTAGAAAAAGAAAACGCAAAATTGAAATCAATCAACAAAGGTAAAAGTTGAAATTAATGATATAGAAAAAATAATAGATTAAAATAGTATTAGTAAGGATGAATTAGAATCTGCTGGAAATAACTCCAAAAGTTAGTGAATAGACTAATAAACTATATATAAAACAGACAAAAAATGCACAAAGTTGACGAGGTAAAAAAAAAAAGAAGAAAATAAAAGAGGTTAGGAATGAGAAAAAAGTCATGACCATAGGTATGTGAGAAATTTTAAAATTTGAGATACTCATTATAGGCAACTCTACAGCAATGATTATGAAAGCCTACAGAAATGTGTGATATCCTGGCAAAAACACAAGCTATTAAAATAGACCCAAGAAGACAGAAAAAAAAAAAACCAGAATAATGATTATGTGCTTGGAGGTCAATACTGAAAAGATTCTAGGGCCCGATGGCCTCAGAGTTGGGCTTTAATCTACCTCTAAATGTCTGATAATTCCAGTGCTAAGTAATTTAGACCCTCGCTACTCAAAGTGTGTTCATGGACTGGTAGTATTAGTATCACCTGGGAGCAGGTTATAAATGGAAATTCAGCCACTCCTCCAAGCCATTGAAAAGTCTTTTAAAATGATGTTTTCAGTCAATGTAATTTTAACACCAAAATTTAAGAAAGAAAAAAATGTATAGATTATTTTTAATTATTAATTATAATTATAGATTAATATCACTGATGATTTAGAGAGGACAATTATAGAAGACTTCTTGACACATTATATCAAAAGAATAAAAGACAATAATAAGCAATAAATAAAAGACAATAAATAAGTTATTCCACAACTGCATGAGTGGGTCAGTCTCTAAATCCATCACCATAATCTATTACACTGATAAACTAAGAGAAAACATCAGCAGATATTCTAACAACACTTGTTTAAATTCAACAGCCATTCAATCTGAATAAAAATTCTAAGCAGGTAGGTATAAAAGAAAATTATTTAAACAGGCAAAAGACTATTTATTTCAAACCAATAGCAAATATTACAAGAGAATGTTATAAGGTGGATGGATACTAGATAAATATACAGAAAAAAGGTCTTTTTCTGCTCTAATAAGAACCAGCAAAAAGTAAAAATGGGAACATATTTTTTTCCATATATAATAGTGATGAAAACTATAAACTACTTAGGAATAATTCTAATAAGAAAGTAACAGAAAATATAGAGAAAAAATCTTACTGTCTTATTAAAACAAAAAAATCTGAACAGCTGGAAAAGATTTCCATGTTTTTGGATGAGAAATCTTATAATAAAGTCAATTCTTTTAAAACTGATTTCATGCAGTTCTATTAAAATGAAAACAAGGGGTTTTTTTTTCTTTCTTAGAATTAGACAAAATGATCATATAGTTCATTGGGGAAAATAAATGTCCAACATTAGGTTAAGAAAACTATGAAAAAGGGAAATAGTATCTAAAGCTGAAGCTCCAGTACTTTGGCCACCTGATATGAAGAGCCAACTCACTGGAAAAGACCCTGATGCTAGGAAAGATTGAGGGCAGGAGGAGAAGGCGATGACAGAGGATGAGACAGTTGGACGGCATCACTGTCTCAATGGACATGAATTTGAGGGAATTCCAGGAGACAGTGGAGGAGCTGCAGTCTGTGGAATCACAGAGTCAGACACAACTTAGCAACTGAACAACAATAACAAACAGTTTTTGATGTTTTATTTAAGTGACATTTTTTGGGGTGCCCATGTAGAAATATCCAGCTGCTAATGTGAAAAAGTGCATTTTTCATTCTCTGGTAGGACCAGAGAAGTGGGTCTGAGATCTTTCTGTTGAGATCTTATGAATGACTGAGTCACCAAGGAAGAGGAAATGATATTCCCAGGAGTTATGGTTGGAGACCTGAGGTCAGTCCAGTGGTCACTTCAGTGCCATTTCCAGACCACGTCATTCTGGGTACACCATTCAATGGCTTTAATGAACCTTGTGTGTGTCCTCGGTTACATGAAGAGCTATTAATATTAACGTCTGCCCTCCACTCCACAGAACATCAGCGTGATGTCTGAGTGGTTGTAAACCAGCAAGCACCATGCAAATTAAGGATGTGGGTGAAGATGGTGCTGCCTGAGACAGAACATTGGGCTTCTGGCCTCACCCTTTCACCTGTCCACAGACACCCACCCATCCTTCAGAGCTCAGACCCAGTGGCCTTCCCTGATCTCCCCTTGGCCCAGTGCCCCCATCAGGAACTGCCATTGCAAGTCCACCTTTGTCCCTGTGTTGATTTGATCCACACCTGTCTCTCTGGTCTCAGGGAGACCCCAAGGGAGCAGGCTCTACATCCATTTTACTCCCTCTTGGGAGCACATTGCCGCCCCTCTAGAAGTATTCTCTGAGTGAATAGAGGAGAAAACCAAGAGAGAAAGGTAGCAGGAAGGATAGAGCCAGAGAAGGAGGAGGGAACTCCCTCCAAAAAAAAAAAAAAAAAAAAACCCCACAGCTGGAGACAAGTTGTAGAGAACATTTTTGTAAAGGAGGCAGGGCAATGATGCCGTATGCTTTAAGAAGAAAAACTGAGAGGGGAATGCGAGAAATGCTGCTGCTGCTGCTAAGTTGCTTCAGTCGTGTCTGACTCTGTGCGACCCCATAGACGGCAGCCCAGGCCCCCCCCCCCCCCCGCCCCACGCCGTCCCTGGGATTCTCCAGGCAGGAACCCTGGAGTGGGTTGCCATTTCCTTCTCCAATGCATGTAAGTGAAAAGGGAAAGTGAAGTCGCTCAGTCGTGTCCGACTCTTTGCGACCCCATGGACTGCAGCCTACCACGCTCCTCTGCCCATGGGATTTTCCAGGCAAGAGTACTGGAGTGGGGTGCCATTGCCTTCTCCGGGAATGGGAGAAAGCCCTGGATGAACTGTAAATTGCTCTGGTTACAGTGTTGCTGCCACTGAAACAATTGTGTAAATATGAAAAGTGACAAAGCTGATGGATGAAAGTCTCTGGGTTTCTAAAGAAGGGAAATGTAAGTACTGAAACTTTTCCTATTTCCGTTAGCTCTAGGTAACCGTGCTCTGTGAAGCAAGAAGACAAAAGGCATGCAAATTCAGCAGAGTAACTTGAATGGAGATGTTGAATGATAATGGTGGAAAACCAGGTGTGTGTGTTCTACCCCACAGGTCTATAGTTGTTGCTAGAGAAGTTTCCAGTTAAGCAACTTTTGTTCAAAACCCAAACACTGTTAATACTGTGTGACACACTTCAGAGCTGTTAAGAGAGTAGATCTTATATGTTTTCAGCACAGAAAAGAAGCTGTAATTGTGTGACTTGATGGAAGTGTTAGCTGCAGGTGGTGATCTTTGCCAATAGGTAAGTGTATCAACTCAACAGTTTGCATACCTTACACTCACTCAATGTTATATGTCAGTGATGTCCCAATAAGGCTGGGGAAAATCCCGTAAGTGTTATTGAAGGAGGAAACAGACAGAACAGGTTCCATCTTGAAAGCAGGACTCTATCTTGGGCCGGACTGTGGACTTTGAGCTGTGTGCCCTGTATCTATGGAAACGACATACAAACTGGAAACCAGACCCCCCGGATGAAAGAGCCTCAGGACTTGTACCTAGACTCTCCTTTGCCTAAAAGAACATGCCAATTATCTCTGTAACAGAACAAAGTCGTAAATCCCATTATGCTTATGGGGTATGAGCACAGGCCTATTGATAAATGTCCATGGTTTAACTATCTAGGCTTGTGACACATGAATCATGGGTTAACTTTGATTGTATCTCTCTTTTACCCTGTCCAGACTAGTTTCAAGGAATTTGGGGATGTGGGTTTGAGTATGTACACTTAGGGTATGTAAAGTTTTCACAAAAACTGGTCGGGATCCTTGGCTAAGAGGAGACTCTGCCTTGGGCCCACCAGTGTAATAAACTGCACTCCATTATCTGCATTGTCCTTCTGAGTGAGTTTGTTTCCTGGAACGCATGGCCACAACATTATAGCTAATTTGGGTCCATGTATTTTGTGCATTTAATAACTTTCACACACTGGTTTATAGTGTGGACCCTAATTTTTCTAAGCTCCATTTTTGTCTGGGAATGTGAAATATTTGGATGATATTTTATTCCTATTTGACCCTACAGATCAATGCTTCTCTGAAGCTATAAGAATTCCAGAGGTGATAAGAACACCTAAGCTTTAAATACAATCTGTCATAAAATAAAATGCAGTATCCTTATACCTTGGAGGTCTCACCCTTTTTCTTGAGTGTATGGTGGAGACTTCCAATGATTACATTTTTAAATATTGTGGTAAAAAATATGCATAACATAAAACTTACTGACTGTCGTGGTCCAGGCATGGGTTGGAAAAGAATTTTGACATGAGACAGAATGAGAGGGAAATAAAGTTTATTAGAGTGGGAGACACTGTTAGAACAGTGGGCCAGCTCCAGGGAGAACTGACGTTGAACAGAGCTCCTTAGTGAACCCTTAGTGAACAGGGTCCACTTTTATAGCCATGGTACAAGGAGTGGGATAGGGGTCTTGTGGGTCATTTGCTGATTTGATGTGGCATGTATACTGGGTAGGGGGAAGAGTAAGGCAAATACCTTCTCCCTATGGGGTAGCAGGGGAGATAGGTTATACTGCTCAGGAGGACCTGAAATCCATTAATAGTTACAACATGGGGGAGGGAAGGATGATAAGGGTTTGGTTTTTCCATTCCTGCATTCCAAGACCCTGGAACCTTGGACCCAAGATCCAAGCAGATTTTATCTGCTCTTTTGTCCTTGGGTCACCACACTGATCATCTATTTTTAAGTGCACAGTTCAGTAAAACTAAATATACTCACATTTTTGTCCCACCAATCTCCAGAATTTTTCATCTTGCAAAAGTGAAACTCTATATTCATTAAACAAAACCTCCCTGTTTCCTTCCCCATCCCACCCCTGGCAACCAGTCTGATGGTAAGTTTTCTTATTGGGTCAGTTTCCTGGAAGTTCTGCCCGGGTGGGTGTCCTTACGACATCCCTGGGAAACCAGAATTGGTAGGTACCCATAGAAATGGGTGTGTCATTTGGTTAATCCAGAGGATTAGTGATTATGTACAATTCTATGCCAAGAGGAAACAAAATTCAGGGGTGGATTCATAGACACTAAAATCCAGACAGGGTTTGGATACCTGGAGAAGGGAACAGCAACCCACTCCAGTATCCTTGCCTGGAGAATCCCATGAACAGAGGAACCTGGTGGGCTACAGTCCGTGGAGTTGCAAAGAGTAGGACACAACTGAGCAATACAGGTAAAGCAATTTAATTCCCAGGCATTAGTCACACACCTGGTGCACGAAGGTTCAACAGCTGGAGGAAGTGTAGAGCTCATTCAGGTCAAGCAGTCATTCATTCAGTAAACAAGTATTGAATACAGTTAGGCCTGACATTGACCTAGAACTTGGCACTCAGTGAGCTCCCCGGCCTCAAGGAGCCTGCACTCAAGTAGTCAGGACAAGAGAAGGCAGACAGTGAATGTGTTCATTTGTTGACACTTCCATGAGTTCCCACATGGTATGGATATCCTCAGATAAACTGACTTTGGGTGGCAAAGATATAGATGGCCATATCTGCATTTTTTTTTTTTTTTTGGCTGCATTGGGTCTTCCTTCTGGTGCATTGGGCCTTTTGTTGCAGGTGCAGGCTTTCTCTAGTTGCAGAGCATGGGCTCTAGAGCATGCAGGCTCAGTTGCTCTGTGGCATGTGGAGTCTTAGTCCCCTGACCAAGGATCAAACCCAAGTCCTCGGCATTGGGAGGCAGACTCTCAGGCACTGGGCTATCAGGGAAGTCTCTGTAATTTTTAAGTTACTCATTTTCTGCCATCTTTTATAGCATCAACACTGATAAATTCACCACTTAACTGAATTTGGCTGATGTACTTGGAATGTCTACTAAGCACTTATAAGTCCATCATCATATTAGCTCCTTAGAAATGCCCCAGAGGAGGATGTTATTATTACCATCTTTATTTTGCATATGAAAAAATGAAGTTCAGAAAGCCTGGGTGAATTTTCCAGAGTCACAAAACTAGAAAAGGTAGAGTCAAGACGGACTCAGTTGCTCTGAATAAACATGGGGCTCTCTTGATTTCCGCATATGTTAACCACAGCTAGAAAGTGGACAGTCAATTGGTCATGCATCTGTGCTCAGGTGCTCAGTTGTGTCTGACTCTTGCAACCCCATGGACTGTAGCCGGCCAGGCTCCTTTGTCCATGGGACTTTTCAGGCAAGAATACTGAAGTGGGTTGCCATTACCTCCTCCAGGAGATCTTCCCTGACCCAGGGATTGAACCTGCATCTCCTGAATTGGCAGGAAGATTCTTGATCATGGAGCCACCTGGGAAGCTCCAGTTAGTTGGTCATCAACAGACATATTTGTTGAGCACTTACTCTGCCAGGCATCCAGGATCCCGTATAAATGAGATCCAAGTACACCAGTCCTTTGTTAGCCGAAGTTGCACTGCAAGAAGACAGAAAATCACAGAAGATCACAAATGCGTTGCAAACGGGTGCTTTGGGAGAATAAAACACAGGAACCCCACCTGGGCTGGGGCGAGGTAGGAGGTGCAAGAATCATGGTAGGAAGAGAATCACAAACAAGTATTTTCCTTCTGAAAACAAAGATTCAGGACCCAGCCCTTAATTTCTATTGCCTATGCAGCCAAACACATTCATGCTTGTTTTGCCTTGTGGGATGATTCAGTTACTGCACAGGTGGGTTAATTGAATTGTGGGTAGAAAGTTCAACCCCACCCAGACCAGTGAAGCTGGTTTGGGTTTTCACATCCTGTGAAATACACACTCTGTGAAAAATTTTGTTTAAATACACTATTTTCAAGCAAAAATTAAAATTAGAGCCTGGGTGAGGAAGTAGCACCTGGCCCATCACCTACTCTACTTTAAGCAAGGGGAGAACCTCTCATCTTTGTGGGGATGAAAAGTGTTGTTTGACTTGATACAAATCTTGAAAAACAGACCGCTGCATTGCTCTCTTCCCCCCGAGTTGACACAATCATGGAAAAAGTTGGCAGGAAAATGCTTTCAAGACACAATTGCAAAAATTAACAGTAACATTTGAAAGAACTCACTTCTGCTTAAAAGAAAAAAAAAAAGAACATGTTTCTTCAGTTACTTGCATTCTTGTTGTAATTAACATTCATTTTAACACACTGTATGACCTTAACCACTGTCATTGGATGTTTCGAGCTCTGAATACGCTAGACTCAACAAGCTGAGTGGATCATCGCGTTGGTCCCTGGGTTATAAAGATGCACCAAAGACTTTATTCTTGCTGCTCTTCTATAGATTATAGTCTAAGACTATAGGAATCTTGCTTTCCGGACTTTCTGGACCTGTCCCAATTTCAGATTATTCAGTTCCTGGTCAAACCACAGCTCCTTGGAGACAAGGGACTCCCTTGTCTTATCTGTTGTATATCTGTTTCCAATAGAGTGGTTGCATATTGCAAAAGATCAGTGGATTACTTGTGTAGGAGAGGAAATATTTTCCTCTACCCTTCTAGATTCTTGAGGCCGGTCTGTTAATGAAACTGACATAAGATAATTAACAGGAGAAAAACACAGCTAGTTATGTTTGTATGGGAGCCCCACAAAGATAATGAGATCCAAGGACAAGTTAGCTAATTATGGCCAAGGAATGGGATGGCCCTGGGACTTCAAAAAGAGGCGGTGATTTATGGAATGATAAGAAAAGCAACTATTCTTGTTATTAGGTGTTTGTCCTGCCATGCAATTCAGATAGGAATTATCTCTTGGGCTTCCTGGTGGCTTAGTGGTAAAAAATCCACCTGCCAATGCAGGAGATGTGAGTTTGATCCCTGGATCAGGAAGATCTCCTGGAGAAGAAAATGGCAACCCACTCCAGTATTCTTGCTTGGGAAATCCCATGGACAGAGGAACCTGGGAAGCTACAGTCCATCAGGTCACAAAAGAGTCGGACATGACTTTACAACTAAACAACAACAAAAATTCTGAATACAGAAAACACAGCTGGGGATTTACAGCTGACAAGCAGTCTGAGGAGGTCAGTAGTAAATGGAGAGGTAGTAAGAGAAGACATTATGGGTAGGGGGATTCTTGCTAAACTGACTTAATAAGATTCTTGCTGAAGACAGACCAAGGTGATGAGATAACTATGGGGGAGGGAGGGGGATGAGGAATTTGATCAGATATGACGGTCAGGGAGGGATTCCCTGGTAGTCCAGTGGTTAAGATCCTGAGCCTCCACTGCAAGGGGCACGGGTTCAATCCCTGGTCAGAGAACTAAAATCCCATATGCCACACAGTGCAGTTAAAAGTCATATATATATTAAGGGTGAGGAATTCTCTCTAAACGGACTTAGCAAGATTCTTGCTGCATTGGACTCAGCAAGGACAGGACAGGGACAAGGTTGAGACCTGATGGGGAAGATATCTCAGAGGAACCTGACTGAAGTTTGGTTAAGGAGAGCTGAGTCTTCATCAGCTACTTGGGCTCTTGAACTAGAATAACTGGACCTGAATGCTCATTCTGTATCTTCTTGAATGATTTGCTCTGTCTCTCTCTGTGCCAGTTATACATTGGTGATGGTAATAATACCCACCTCATCAGGATACTGTGAGAGGCACTTACAGGACCCAGCCCTTAATTTCTATTACAAGGCACTCAGAACTGGCACCAGGTGAGTGCTCAATAAATGTTAGCTGTTGACGCTCGTGTTGCTTCTTCTTACCACTCTGATTAACTTCTTTGGTCGTAGAACAAACATTCAGAAAGCAGAGGAAGTGAAGTGTAGTCAAAGGCCTTGTTTGAATCTCAGCAGGGCCATTCACCAAGGTTATCCAAGGGAACGTGCCTGACCTATATTGAGTCTTTTGTTTCCTCATTTTTCATTGAGATCAATGAGTCATGCCCTCTCTCTGAAAGGTTCCTGCATGAGTCAATGGAGATGACCAGTGTGAAGTTGTAAAACTCTGTTCAGACAGAAGGAATTATAAAATGCACTTCTCTTACCCTTGCTCCACTTCCAAGCCCAGGCTGTTTCACAGGCTTCTCAGAAACCTCTCATCAGCATTCCCCGCACCCACTTCCTTCAACCTTTGGACTTTGCTGGAATCTACCTTAATACTCACTTTCCTAGGCTTCACTCTCCTGTCCCACCCACACCTACCTGCTGCCCACGTGTCCCTATCAGTCACAACCCAATCTAGACATCAGGTTATGCTGAGCCTGTCCGCTTACATTTCTTTAAAATTTTGAGGAACTCTGACTGAAGGAGCCCCAGTAGCATTGCCAGATAAAATACAGGGTCCCAGGACTTCCCTGGCGATCCAGTAGTTATGAATCTGCCTTTTAATGCAGGGGACATGGGTTTGATCCCTGGTCTGGGAACTAGGGGCTTCCCTGATAGCTCAGTTGGTAAAGAATCCACCTGCAACACAGGTGACCCCGGTTCGATTCCTGGGTCAGGAAGATATCCTGGAGAAGGGATAGGCTACCCACTCCAGTATTCCTGGGCCTTTGTGGCTTGGCTGGTAAAGAATCTGCCTGTTGTGTGGGAGATCTGGGTTCAATCCCTGGATTGGGAAGATCCCCTGGAGAAGGGGAAGGCTACCCACTCTAGTACTCTGGCCTGGAGAATTCCATGGACTATATAGTCCATGGGGTTGCAAAGAGTCGGACACGACTGAGCAACTTGCACTTCACTTCACTGGGAACTAAGATCCCACATGCGGTGGGGTAACTAAGCCTGTATGCTGCAACAAGAGAAGCCTTTGTTATGCAACCACTGAACCCATGTGCTCTGGAGCCCCCGGTGTGCCGTAACTTGGGAAGCCCGTGTACTGCAATGAAGAGCCCCCTGCAGCAATGAAGACCCAGCACAGACCAAAAAATAAAACAAAAAGTGAGAAGAATAAAACAAATACAAGTCCCCAGTTAAGTCTGAATTTCGGATAAACAATGAATACATTTTTAGTATAAGTGTGTCCCAAATATTGCATGAGACATACTTACACTAAAAATTATCTTTTGTTTATTTGAAATTCAAATTTAACTAGGTGTCCTGTATTTTTATTTGCTAAATCTAGCAACTCTACACCCCTTCAAAAGGGGAACAGGTAAAAATATATAGGAGGAAATGGGACTGGGAGGGCAAGTGAGAAGGGAGTGAGACAACTGTGTGAAAATACTCTAAAATACTACTTTCCACATCTCACAAAATCCCAGGCCCTTAGGTCTGTGCTGTGCTTAGTCATTCAGTCATGCCAGACTCTTTGCAATTGCGACTCCATGGACGGTAGCCCGCCAGACTCCTCTGTCCCTGGGGATTCTCCAGGCAAGGATACTGGAGTGGGTTGCTACGCACTCCTCCAGGGAATCTTCCCAACCCAGGGATCAAACCTAGGCCTTCCACATTGCAGGCAGTATCTTTACTGTCTGAGCCACCAGGGAAGCCCAAGAATACTGGAGTAGATAACCTATCCCTTCTCCAGGAGATCTTTCCAGCCCAGGAATCAAACTGTGGTCTCCTGCACTGCAGGCAGATTCTTTACCAGCTGAGCTACCAGAGATGCCTCCCTTAGGTCAACCACGGTGCAAATTTTCCTGAGTTACTCCAAGGAAAAAGATAGTGAGAATATGAACTCTTTCTTTTACCTTGCCCAGAGTGTTCTTTCTAGACAAAGATTTGATCCCTTCCCTGCTTTAATCATTGATTTTGTAGGGATCTGCCAACTCTGACCCAGGCAAAATCCAGCTGCCTTCTTGTTTTCGTAAATTAGGTTTCTGGAATACAACCACGTTCATTCATTTTCATTTGGACTGTGTCTGTTTTCGTGCTTCCATAGCAGAGTTGAGTAGCTGCAGCAGAGATTGTCTGGTCTGCAGAGCCAAAAATGTTTACTCTCTGGCATTTTATTAAATAAAAAAAAATTCTTCCTCCTCATTTTCTCCTGGTAAAATCCTGCCCTAATGTGAGATGTCTCTCTATTTACACCCTATAATACATGCTTCTCTATGCTCCCATAGTATTTACCCATCGCAGCACTTTTTTAAAAAGTCTCTTGTAATTACAGGTTTGGTATCTATCTCTTCTACTGGCAGTGGTTTTCTTGGGTTCCAGGAATCATGTTTTGTTTTTCTTTGTAGCTTTATGAGAGCCTAGTACAGGGAAATACATACTAGGCATCTGTTGAATAAATAAGAGAGAGAAGAGTCTGGGTGTTAGACACAAAAAGACCTATTTTGAGATCCAATCTCTTTCTCTTACTATCTACTTATTCAGCATTGATGGAGCAAATTACTAAACCTTTATGAGCTTCAGTTCTCTCAGCTATAAAATGGGGATAGTAATACTTAGTGAAATATCAGTTGACTCTTTGCTGGAAAAGACCCTGATGCTGGGAGGGATTGGGAGCAGGAGGAGAAGGGGATGACAGAGGATGAGATGGCTGGATGGCATCACTGACTTGATGGACATGAGTTTTGAGTAAACTCCGGGAGTTGGTGATGGACAGGGAGGCCTGGCGTGCCGCGATTCATGGGGTCGCAGAGTTGGACACAACTGAGCGACTGAACTGAACTTAATGCATATAAAGTACATGGTGTATTATTCACTCTTTCTCTCATCCTGTTTGAGTGAGAGGAGAGAAGAGAGAATAAAGGTGAGCAGTGATTTCTAAAGAAGAGGTGGATAGAGGAAGTGATAAGGATACCAGATGGATAATTTACCAGCATCAGAAACCACTGAAGACTGACTTCTTTGATATGCCTGTCTCCAGACCATCTCTCTGCCTGTGGTTGATTCTCTCTGAGCGTGGGAACAAGATTAGGTACCAACACAGATGTGTTGGGCTCTAGGAATAGGCACTGTACCACAAACCAAAGATTTGTCTGGACAGAGCCAGAAATACACACATAATGTCAAGATGCTCAACAAACCACATGGTCTCCATAGCTGGTTCTAATGACCCTTTCCAAGACTGCAGGCATCTCGATGCCTGAGTCTTCCAAGTCCATGCCACATGTAAGCAGAGCTCTGCCTTGCCTTGTTCCTAATCTTGCTTAGATAGAAAACTTCCCCCATAAAACTAGGAAGTCAGCCCTGAACCAATGGGTCAAAGAGTAAATCACAAGAGAAATTAGGAAATATATTGAGACAAATGAAAACAAAAGCACAGCATTGCAAAATTTATGGGATGCAGCAAACACCACTAAGAGGGAAATGCTTATATGTTAAAACTGAAGTGAAAGTGAAAATCGCTCAGTCGTGTCCAAAAAGTGAAAGTTGCTCAGTCGTGTCCAACTCTTTGCGACCCTATGGCCTATACAGTCCATGGAATTCTCCAGGCCAGAATACTGGAGTGGATAGCCTTTCCCTTCTCCAGCGAATCTTCCCAACCCAGGGATCAAACCTAGGTCTCCCGCATTGCCGGTGGATTTTTTACCAGCGGAGCCACAAGGGAAGCCCAAGATTACTGGAGTGGGTAGCCTACCCCTTCTCCAGTGGATCTTCCTGACCCAGGGATCAAACCCAGGTCTCCCGCATTGCCGGAGGATTCTTTACCAGCTGAGCCATAAGGGAAGACCAAGAATACTGGAGTGGGTAGAAAAATCTCAAATCAAAAACCTAAATTTATACCTCAAGAAACTAGAATAATGAGAAAAAGCAAATGCAAAATCCAGAAGGAATGACTAATAAAGACTAGAGCAAAAATAAATGAAATAGAAAATAGAAAAACAAAAGAAAAAAATGACAAAAATAAGAGTTGAGTTTTTTAGCCCATTAAATTGTCAAACCTTTAGTTAGACTAAGAGAAAAAAGAGAAGACTCAAAAAACAAGAATCAGAAATGAAAAAGGAGACATTACAACTAGTATCACAGAAATAAAATGGATTATAAAAGACTACTTGCAACAATTATATGCTAACAAATTGGATAACCTAAGAAAAGAAAACAACTTCTGGAAACATACAACCCGGCAAGACTGAATCATGAAGAAATAAAAAACCTAAACAGACTTATAATTAGTATGAGAACTGAATTAACAGTCATAAACCTCCCAACAAAGAAAACCTCAGGACTAAATGGCTGGAGAATGCTACCAAATATTTAAAGAAGAATTAACACTAGTTTTCAAATTCTTCCCCAAAAGAAAGAAAAGGGAACCCTTCCAAATTCATCTTGTGAGTTTAGCATTACACAGATGCCAAAATTAAACAAAGACATTAAAAGAAAAAAAATTACAGGCTGATATCTCTGATGAATATTGAGGTAAGAATTCTCAGCAACATACCAGCAAACTGAATTAAACAACACATTGAAAAGATTATACACCATGTCTAAGTGGGATTTATCTCTGGAATGCAAGGATAGTTAAACATACAAAAATCAGTCAATCCAATACACTATATTAACAGAATGAAGGAAAAACTCACAAGATTACCTCAACTGATGCAGGAAAAGTATTTGACGAAATCTAATACCTTTTTGGGAGAAGGAAAAGGCAACCCACTCCAGTGCTCTTGCCAGGAGAATCCTATGGATGGAGGAGCCTGGTGGGCTACAGTCCATGCGGTTGTGTAGAGCTGGACAGGACTGAGCGACTTCACTTTCACTTTTCACTTTTATGCATTGGAAAAGGAAATGGCGGCTCCAGGATTCTTTCCTGGAGAATCCCAGGGACAGGGGAGCCTGATGGGCTGCCGTCTATAGGATCGCACAGAGTCGGACACGACTGAAGTGACTTAGCAGCAGCAGCAGCAGCAGCAATACCTTTTCATGAACTCAACAAATCAGCATTAGAAGGAAATTACCTGAACATAATAAAGGTTATATGTGAAGTCCATAGCTAATATCAAACCCCAATGGTGAAAAACTGAAAGCCTTCCCTCTAAAATCAGGAACAAGGCAAAAATGTCCATTCTAACCATTTCTATTTAAAACAATACTGGATGTCCTAGCCAGACAATTAAGCAAGATAAAGAAATAAAAGGCATTCAAATTGGAAAGGAAGAAATAAAATATTTCTATTCACAAATGACATTATCTTGTATGTAGAAAACTCTAAAGACGCCACCAGGGAGGGGATATATGTATACATATATTCACTTCACTGTGAATGTGAAGTGAATCACTTCACTGTACAGTGGAAACTAACACAGCATTGTAAAGCAACTATATTCTAATAAAAAAATCAACAGAATTGTGGGAAACACACAAATATCAGTTGCATTTCTATACACTAACAATGAAAAATCTGAAAATGAAACCTAAAAAGGAATTCCACTTAAATATTAATAGCACCAAAAATATTAAAATTCTTGGAAATAAATTTAACTAAGGAGTCAAAATTTAACTAAGGCTCCAAAATTGCCACTGATGGTGACTGCAGACATGAAATTAAAAGACGATTGCTCCTTGGAAGAAAAGCTGTGACAAACCTAGACAGCATATTAAAAAGCAGAGACATTACTTTGCCAACAAAAGTCCATCTAGTCAAAGCTATGGTTTTGCCAGTAGTCATGTATGGAGGTGAGAGCTGGAACATGAAGAAGGCTGAGCTCTAAAGAACTGATGCTTTTGAACTGTGGTGTTGGACAAGACTCTTGAAAGTCCCTTGGACTGCAAAGAGATCAAACCAGTCCATCCTAAAGGAAATCAATTCTGAATATTCATTGGAAGGATTGACGCTGAAGCTGAAGCTCCTATTTTTGGCCACCTGATGTGAAGAACCAACTCATTGGAAAAGACCCTGATGCTGGGCAAGATTGAAGGCAGGAGGAGAAGGGGATGACAGGATGAGATGGTTGGATTGCATCACCGACTCGATGGACATGAGTTTCAGCAAGCTCTGGGAGTTGCTGAAGGACAGGGAAGCTGGCATGCTATAGCCCATGGGGTCACAAAGAGTCAGACAGGATTGAGTGATTGAACTGAACTGTACTGAAGGAGTCAAAAAAACATGCACTGTAAACTACAAAACATTGTGAAACAAACTTAAAAATACATACATAAATAAAAAGATTTCCCATGTTCTTAGATTGGAAGACTTAACATTGTTAAAACTGAACACTGCCCAAATTAACCCACAGATTTAATGTAATCCTCATCAAAATCCCAATGGTAGAAATAGAAAAGTCCATCCTAAAATTCATATGGAATCTCAAAGCACCTTGTATTAAAAAAAATCTTGAGAAAGAAAAATAAAGCTGTAGGCCTTATACTTTCTGATTTCAAAATATATTACAAAGCTATATTAAACAAAATCATTTAGTACTGGCATAAAAATAGACATGTAGACCAGTGGAACAGAATATACAGCCCAGAAATAAACCATCATATGCAATATATGGTCAGATTATCTTCAAAACCACAATGGGAAAAGGAGAGTCTCTTCAGTAAGTGATGCTGAGAAAACTGGATATCCACAGGCACAAAAATGAAATTGAACACTAACATTATGCTATATACAAAAAGTAACTCAAAAGGAATTAAAGACCTAGATATAAGACTTAAAGCTATAAATATCCTAGAAGAAAACCTGTCATACATTATGATATTGTATTTCAGAATGATTTCCTGGTATGATGCCAAAAGCACAGGCAACAAAAGTAAAAATAGACAAATGCAAATACATCAAGTGTTAAAACGTCTGTTCAGTTCTGTTCAGCAGAGACAACAATCAGCAGAGTAAAAAGGCAACATACAGGGTTGGGAGAAAATATTTGCAAATCATATATCTGATAAGGGGTTAATATTAAGAATATCAAGGACTCAACAACAGCAACAAATCCCCCAAAAACTCAGTTCAAAAATGGGCAAAGGACTTGAATAGACATTTCTCCAAAGAAGATGTACAGATAGCCAACAAGCGTATGAAAAGAATTCAAGATTACTAACCATCATGGAAATGCAAATATAAACCACAATGAGATATCACCTCACACCTATTAGGATGGCCACTACCAAAAGGAAAAAAAAAAAAAGAAAGGAAATAACAAGTGCTGGCCAGGATGTAGAGAAATTGGAATCCTTGCATATTGTTGATGGGAATCTAAAATGGTCCAGCCACAAGGAAACCAGTATGGAAGTTCCTCAAAAAATTAAAAAAACAATTACTATGTAACAGCAATTCTACTTCTGAGTAAATATATATATATATGAAACTGAAAACAGGATCTCAAAGAGATATTTACACATCCATGTTCATTGTGGAGTATTTACAATAGCCAAGAAGTGGAAGGAGAAGCGGTCCCAATGTCCTCTGAGGGATGAAGGCATAAAGAAAAAAATGTCATATATGTAAAATGAAATATTACTCAGCCTTAAAAAGAAGTAAATTCTGTCATATGATACAGTGGATGAACCTTAAAGATATTATCCTAAGTGAAATAGACCAGCCACAAAAAGGCAAATCCTGTGTCATTCTACTTTTTCTTGTTGTTCAGTTGCTAAGTCATGTCTGACTCTTTGTGACCCCATGGACTGCACACGCCAGGCTTCCCTGTCCTTCACTATCTCCCAGAGTTTGGTCAAACTCATGTCCATTGAGTCGATGAGGTATCTAATGTGGTCAAATCCACAGAGACAGAAAGTAGAACGGAAGTTGCCAGGGGCTTGGGGAGTTATTGTTTAATGGGTACAGAATTTCCATCTAGGAAGATGGACAATTCCAAGAGAGGGATGGTGAGGATGGTTGCACATCAATGTGGATATACTTAATGCCACTGAACTGTGAACTTAAAAATGGTGACAGTGATGAATTTTATGTGTATTTAAACAACGCACATGCAAACAGAAATATGTATTTGAAAAAATAGATATCCCTAAATGGCATCCTGAGAAATCCTGGTTCAGTAAATCCAGGGCCCAGGAATACACATTTTGAACATGCAACTGTGGTGATTTGATACGTGTTAACAAGCTGCTGGGCTTCCCAGGTGGCGCTAATGGTAAAGAACCCGCCTGCCATAGCAGGCTAGATGTAAGAGACATGGGTTCAATCCCTGGGTCGGGAAGATCCCATGGAGGAGGACATGGCAACCCACTCCTGTATTCTTGCCTGGAGAATCCCTTGGACAGAGAAGCCTGGAGGGCTGCAGTCAATGAGGTCTTATAGAGTCGGACTTATAGAGTCTGTGTGTTAGCACAGACACACACAAACAGTTAAGGTACAGGAAAATCAACGCTTATTCCTATTCTGGGAAGCCTCTCAAGTGAGCTGCCGGTGGAGCCCTGCATGGCTGAGACGCTTCCTGCTGCTGGACTGTTCCTTTTCCCTTTGCTGAGAAACTGGTTGAACACCACCAGTGTGTGAGGTGCTGTACTAGGATTTGGGTGGAGAATGTGAAATCCAGTTTCAGACTCAGGGGAGACTGTCAGACACAGGGAAGTACAAAGAAATAGAGATCCTTGGTAATTTGCAGCACTGTGGCTCTTCCCGTCCTCTTCTGAGCAGTGGGGCAATGATGCCCAGCTCACAGAGTTGCTCTGGAGACAGAAATGAAACAAAAGGTGTGTGAGCGTTTTTCATTTTTGTAACCGTTTATTCACTGTTTACTTTGAGGGCGAGTGCTTGCATCTTGGCTCCATAAAGCGCCAGAGCAGAAGTTCTTAATCCTAGGCATTACCATTACCTGGGAAGTTTTTTTTTACATTTTTTCTTTTTATTGTTTTTTTTTTTATGGGAGTATAATTGCTTTATGATGTTGCTTTAGTTCCTGCTGAACCACAAAGTGAATCAGCGATACGTATGCGTATGTTCCCTCCTTCTTGAGCCTCCCTCCCACCTCCACCCCCACTCCCCTATCCCACCCCTCAAGTCATCGCAGAGCGGCAAGCTGAACTCCATGCACTAGACACCAGCTGCCTGTTAGCGATCTGGTTCACACATGGCAGTGCCTATGTGTCAAAGCTACTCTCTCAATTCATCCCACACTCCCCTTCCCACACTGCGTCCACATACCCATTCTCGACATCTGCATCGCTATTCCTGGGGAATTTATTTTTAAACAACCCTATTATTGACTCACCCTCCACCGGGGTTCTCATTCCGTTGGTCTGGGGAGTGGCCCGAACATGGGCCCTTGTTTCAAAGTTCTCCGGTTTTTCAGCCAACAGCCAACTGATGCGCTATTGTGCCATGAAATACACAGAAGGGGATGCTGAGTTCACACCGGTAGCATGGGAGAGGCTCACAGAGCCGGTCATGTCTGTGCTGGACCTTCCGAGGCTGTTTGAGATTGGGGGATCGTCTTTGGAGTAGTTATGTACACATGATATAAAATTCAGAAGTTTAAAAGGATCTCTCTTAACAGGCTTATCTTCCTTTTTCTCCTGGGCCCCTCCCCTGTCCTCCTCTTGGGGGCAAATACTCTTAGCAGTTCTTGTTTATACCACCAGAGATATTCCACACAGTTGTCAATAAGGAACTTGTCGGTTTGGTAAGTGGGAAGGAGAAGAGAGATGCAGGTGTCGTTTTCTTTTTCTTTTTTTTGTTTAGCCACATGGCATACAAGATCTAAGTTCCCCGACCAGGGATTGAACCTATACCCCTTGCATTGGAAACATGAAGTCTTAACCACTGGACTCTAGGGAAGTCCAAGTGTCATTTTCTTTAAACACAGGTTTCCCCCTGACACAGAATAGCATCTATGTGTAGCTTGATTGAGGAAGATCATCTAACAAAATAACAGAAAGGTGATTTTTCAGAATGATTTTCTTTTCTTTTCTTTCTTTAGGAGTGGACAGTGTTCTTTCTTCCTGTCACAGTACATTCTGAGAAGCTTGGTTTTTTAAATCACACTTTTTATTTAGAGATAACTGTTGATTCACATCAGTTGTAGGAAATAATACAGAGAGATCCCATGTACCCTTTGCCTGAGTGGTTTAACTTTAATTCCAGTACTAATCAAGGTACTTCAAATCCAGTTTTTTTATGGTTTTGAAAAAATTGTACCCAGGAAATGAGAGCGAGCTTGCAGCGGAGGGTGGTGAGCAGAGAGGAACAAAGTATTTTCAGTTTGCCCTCTTGGTTGCTGAGAAATCGAAACTTAACATCTGAATGTGCTTTCTTCTCCGTGGTGACCCACACCCCTTCTCGATCAGAGTGAACGCTGGTGAATCAGGGCCACACCAGGTGAGAACACCAGCTGGAACAGAGACTCCCTTAGTGCAGTCCAGCAATTTCTAGACCAGGTTCTCCAGGTTGGAACTTGCAAGAGCACTGGGACTGCTTCTTTCAAAGCTCACCTTTCCGGTTTTCAGACTCCCAAGAGTGAACACATGGAGAACCATTCCTGACTTTTTCTTGGGTTTCCAATATCCTCTGTTAAAAGACTTTTACAAACAGATGACATGATAACAGTGTCACTGTGATCCCTTCCTGGCCTCTTCCTCTCTGAACTGCAATGGCAGGGAGGAACAGCTGGTTGGCAAAATTGTGGGTGCCAAGTTGTTTCAGTCGTGTCTGATTCTTTGAGACCCCATGGGCTGTAGCCCGCCAGGCTCCTCTGTCCATGGGATTCTCCAGGCAAGGATACTGGAGTGGGCTGGAAAGACTGATCTTCCCTCAATTCTCCTTCCACTATTTACCCACATCCTGCATAACAGGAGTTCTATTGATTGAAAATGCAAATTGTCAGGCTTGAGATTCTGTAAGCAAGAAGCTTCTGAGTTATACATCCCCACCCAATGGAAGAATTAGGCCCAGCATTTAGTTCTTACACTGACGTCATTTGTATTCACACTTCTGGATAAAATAATACTTCGTTTTATTAATACATGGCTTTCTTGGTGCAGGAACAGGTACAGACATTGGTCTTCATCACATATGTTTCTTAAGATATTTAAAGACTATAACAGGGGGAAAGAGTGGATTACAATCATTAATAAATATGACCTGGGGCTTTGTAATTATGTGAAATAGAAAACTATGCATGTGTGTGAGATTTAGACACATTGTTTTCTATACAGATAATAGCTATCATTTACTGGATCTTCAGTTCAGTCAGTTCAGTTCAGTCGCTCAGTCGTGTCCAACTCTTTGCAACCCCATTAATCGCAGCACACCAGGCCTCCCTGTCCATCACCAACTCCTGGAGTTTACTCAAACTCATGTCCATCAATTCGGTGATGCCATCCAGCCATCTCATCCTCTGTCATCCCTGTCTTCTCCTGACCCCAATCCCTCCCAGCATCAGGGTCTTTTCCAATGAGTCAACTCTTCGCATCAGGTGGCCAAAGTATTAGAGTTTCAGCTTCAGCCTCAGTCCTTCCAATGAACACCCAGGACTGATCTCCTTTAGGATGGACTGGTTGGATCTCCTTGCAGTCCAAGGGACTCTCAAGAGTCTTCTCCGACACCACAGTTCAAAAAGCATCAATTCCTGGGCGCTCAGTGTTCTTTATAGTCCAACTCTCACATCCATACATGACTACTGGAAAAACTATAGCCTTGACTAGACAGACCTTTGTTGGCAAAGTAATGTCTCTGCTTTTTAATATGCTGTCTAGGTTGGTCAAAACTTTCCTTCCATGAAGTAAACATTTTTAAATTTCATGGCTGCAATCACCATCTGCAGTGATTTTGGAGCCCCCCGAAATAAAGTCTGACACTGTTTCCATTGTTTCCCCATCTATTTCCTAAGAAGTGATGGGACTGGATGCCATGATCTTAGTTTTCTGAATGCTGAGCTTTAAGCCAACTTTTTCACTCTCCTCTTTCACTTTCATCAAGAGGCTTTTTAGTTCCTCTTCACTTTCTGCCATCAGGGTGGTGTCATCTGCATACCTGAGGTTATTGATATTTCTCCTGGCAATCTTGATTCGAGCTTATGCTTCTTCCAGCCCAGCGTTTCTCATGATGTACTCTGCAACTTAGGAGAAGGCAATGGCACCCCACTCCAGTACTCTTGCCTGGAAAATCCCACGGACGGAGGAGCCTGGTGGGCTGCAGTCCATGGGGTCACTAAGAGTCGGACACGACTAAAGCGACTTAGCAGCAGCAGCAGCAGCATTGGATCTTAATATATTGGAGAAGACTCTTGAGAGTCACTTGGACTAAGGAGATCGAATCAGTCCATCCTAAAGGAGATCAGTCCTGGGTGTTCATTGGAAGGACTGATGTTGAAGCTGAAACTACAATATTTTGGCCACTTGATGCGAAGAGCTGACTCATTTGAAAAGACCCTGATGCTGGGAAAGATTGAGGGCAGGAGAAGGGGACGACAGAGGGTGAGATGGTTGGATGGCATCACCGACTCAATGGACATGAGTTTGGGTAAACTCCGGGACCTGGCGATGGACAGGGAGGCCTGGCGTGCTGCAGTCCATGGGGTCTCAAAGTGCCAGACACGACCGAGTGACTGAACTGAACTGAACTGAATATACCCAAGCAGAATGTTGATGTTTTATATGCAGGATCTCATTTAATTCCTACAACATGTCTGTGATACATACTATTGTTGTGTGTGTGCTAAGTCATTTCAGTCATGTCCAACTTTTTGCGACCCTATGGGCGGTAGCCCACCAGACTCCTCTGTCCATGGGATTCTTCAGGCAAAAATACTGGAGTGGGATGCCATGCCCTCCTCCAAGGGATTTTCCCAACACAAGGATTGAACCTATGTCTCTTACATCTCCTGTGTTGGTAGGAGGATTCTTTACCACTAGCACCACCTGGGAAGCCCACACTATTATTATCTTTATCTTATTGTTGGAACAACCAATGCTTGCAAAGGTGAAATAATTGCTGAAGGTCCACATGGCTGGTAGGTGAGGCAGGGATTGAACCCTGATCTGTCTGGCATTAGAGTAGGATCTCTTAACCTAAATGTATGTTACATATAGGTGGAGAAAGGTGGATCCTTTCTTAGAATAATGATTTTCAGTTCAGTTCAGTTCAGTCACACAGTCCCATCCGACTCTTTGTGACCCCACGAAATGCAGCATGCCAGGCCTCCCTGTCCATCACCAACTCTGGGAGTTTACCCAAACTCATGTCCATTGAGTCAGTGATGCCATCTAACCATCTCATCCTCTGTCGTTCCATCTCTGGCTGCAAAGAATATAATCAATCTGATTTCAGTATTGACCATCTGGTGATGTTCGTGTGTAGAGTCTTCTCTTGTGTTGTTGGAAGAGGGTGTTTGCCAAATGCGTTCTCTTGGCAAAACTCTATTACCCTGCTTCATTCTGTACTCCGAGGCCAAATCTGCCTGTTACTCCAGGTGTTTCTTGACTTCCTACTTTTGCATTCCAGTCCCCTATAATGAAAAGGACATCTTATTTGGGTGTTAGTTCTGAAAGATCTTGTAGGTCTCCATAGAACCATTCAACTTCAGCTTCTTCAGCATTACTGGTTGGGGCATAGACTTGGATTACCGTGATATTGAATGGTTTGCCTTGGAAACAAACAAGAGATCATTCTGTCGTTTTTGTGATTGCATCCAAGTACTGCATTTTGGACTCTTCTGTTGACTATGATGGCTACTCCATTTCTTCTAAGGGATTCCTGTCCACAGTAGTAGATATAATGGCCATCTGAGTTAAATTCACCTGTTCCAGTCCATTTTAGTTCGCTGATTCCTAGAATGTCGACGTTTATTCTTGCCATCTCCTGTCCGACCACTTGCAATTTGCCTTGATTCATGGACCTAACATTCCATGTTCCTATGCAATATTGCTCTTTACAGCATCGGACCTTGCTTCTATCACCAGTTGCATCCACATGTGGGTGTTGTTTTGCTTTGCTCCATCCCTTCATTCTTTCTGAAGTTATTTCTCCGCTGATCTCCAGTAGCATATTGGGCACCTATTGACCTGGGGAGTTCATCTTTCAGTGTCTTATCTTTTTGCCTTTTCATACTCTTCATGGGGTAATGATTTTAATGCCAAAAATAAAACACACTGAATTACAAAGAAAAGCAATTGTGTTGAACCATAGTTATCAATTATGGTAGGTTCAAGGACTTTCCTGGTGGCTCAGATGGTGAAGAATCTATCTGTAATGCAGGAGACCCAGGGTTCGATCCCTAGGTCGGGAAGATCCCCTGGAGAAGAAAATGGCAACCCGCTGCAGTATTCTTGCCTGGACAATTCCACGAACAGAGGCACCTGGTGGGCTACAGTCCACAGTCGCCAAGAGTTGGACACGACTGAGCTACTCACGCTTTCACTTTCATAGTTATCAATTATGGTAGGTAGCCTTTAGGGCGATTCTCAAAGATCCTACCCTTGGTATTCATGCCCCCTCCCCTTATGTTTTTTTTTTCCCCCTTATGTTTAGGGTGGACTGAGTGACTCACTTCTAGTGAATAAAATATGGCAGAAATTATGGGATGTCACTTCTGCGGTTACATTGTAAAAAGACTGTGGCTTTGTGGGGGCTTTCGTTCCCTCCCTCTTGGCTGACTTCCACGGCAGGGAGCCAGCTGCCCTGCCCTGTGGTGACTCTGTAAGGAGGCCCATGTGGCGAGGACCTAAGGCCTGACCACAGCCATGTGAGAGCACAGAAGCAGATCCTTCCCCATCCAGCCTCGACAGCACCGAATCTCAGGCTGACTAACCCAGACCTCCGGGCTGAACCACCCCAGAATTCTTGACCTCAGACACTGTGAAATAATAAATGTCTATTATTTTCAATCACTAGTTGTGGGTTATGAGCAATAAATAACTAACACATCAACATGTTAAAACAAATATGGGGGACACGAGTGGTAGTCAGTAATGAGAAAGTATGTTTAGAATTTAAGCAAATTGAACATCCCTGGTGGTACAGTGGATAAGAATCTGCCTGCCGAGCAGAAGACATGGGTTTGGTCCCTGGTCTGGGAAGATTCCACATGCTGGAGAGCAACTAAGCCCACGTGCATCACAAATACTGAGCCTGCGCTCTAGAGGCTGCAGGCTGCAACTGCTGAGCCGATGTGCTACAACTACTGAAGCCTGTGTGCCTGAGTCTGTGCTTTGTAAGAAGAGAAAACATTGCAATGAGAAGTCCTTGGCACTGCAACAGGGGTAGCACCCATTTGCTGCAACTGGAGAAAACCTGCGCACAGCAACGAAGACCCAGCACAACCACAAATAAATAAGTAAATATAGTTTTTCCAGTAGTCATGTAAGGATGCGAGAGTAGGAACATAAAGAAAGCTGAGCACGGAAGAGCTGATGCTTCCAAATTGTGGTGCTGGAGGTGCTGGAGAAGACTCTTGAGAGTTCCTTGGACAGCAAGAAAATCAAACCAGTCCATCCTAAAGGAAACCAATGCTGAATATTCATTGGAAAGACTGATGTTGAAGCTGAAGCTCCAATACTTTGGCCATCTGATGTGAAGAACCAACTCATTGGAAAAGACCCTGATGCTGGGAAAGATTGAAGGCAAAAGGAGAAGGGGGTGGCAGAGGATGAGATGGTTAGACAGCATCAGTGACTCAATGGACATGAGTTTGGGCAGACTCCAGGAGATAGTGAGGACAGGAGAACCTGGCTTGCTGCAGTTCATAGGGTCCCAAAGAGTCAGACAAGACTGAGCCACTGAATGAAACAGCAACAAATAAATAAAAATTTAAGCAAATTAAAGTTAGATTGTATATTTTAAGTCACATCAGTGTGAAGGCTGTTCTTTCTTAGCTCAAATCAGTCAGCTCAGTTCAGTCACTCATTCATGTCTGACTCTTTGTCACCTCATGGATGCAGCACGCCAGGTTTACCTGTCCATCACCAACCCTTGGAGCCTGCTCAAACTCATGTCCATTGAGTCGGTGATGCCATCCAACCACCTCATCCTCTTGTCCCCTCCTCCTCCTACCTTCAATCTTTCCCAGCATCAGGGTCTTTTCCAATGAGTCGGTTCTTCACATCAGGTTGCCAAAGTATTGGAGTTTCAGCTTCAACATCAGGCTTTCCAATGAATATTCAGGACTGATTTCCTTTAGGATTGACTGGTTTGATCTCCTTGCAGTCCAAGGGACTCTAAGGGTCTTCTCCAACATCACAGTTCAAAAGCATCAATTCTTTCTTTGGTGCTCAGCTCTCTTTATAGCCCAACTCTCACATCCATACATGACTACTGCAAAACCCATAGCTTTGACTAGACAGACCTTTGTCGGCAAAGTAATGTCTCTACTTTTTAATAAGCTGTCTAGGTTTGTTATAGCTTTTCTCCCAAGGAGCAAGTGTCTTTTAGTTTCATGGCTGCAGTCACCATCTGCAGGGATTCTGGAGCCCAAAAAAGAAAGTCTCACACTGTTTCCACTGTTTCCCCATCAATTTGCCATGAAGTGATGGGACTGGATGCCATGATCTTAGTTTTTTGAATGCAGAGTTTTAAGCCAACTTTTTCACTCTCCTCTTTCACTTTCATCAAGAAGCTTTTTAGTTCCTCTTCACTTTCTGCCATAAGGGTGGTGTCATCTGCATATCTGGAATTATTGATATTTCTCCTGGCAATCTTGATTCCAGCTCATGCTTCATCCAGTTGGACATTTCGCATGATGTACTCTGCAGGCAAGTTAAATAAGCAGGGTGACAATATACAGCCCTGACACACTTCTTTCTCAACTTGGAACCAGTCTGTTGTTCCATGACCAGTTCTAACTGTTGCTTCTTGACCTGCATACAGATTTCTCAGAAGGCAGGTAATGTGGTCTGGTATTCCAAGCTCTTTAAGAATTTCCCACAGTTTGTTGTGATCCACACAGTCAAAGGATTTAGCGTAATCAATGAAGCAGATGTTTTTCTGGAATTCTCTTGCTTTTTCTATGATCCAGCAGATGTTGAATTTGATCTCTGGTTCCTCTGCCTTTTCTAAATCCAGCTTGAACATCTGGAAGTTAGACACAACAGAAGCAATTTAGCAGATATGTAAGTTGAAATGAGACCATAAGGATGGACTCTGATACGGTTGGTGTCCTATTTTTTTTTTTTTTGATGTGGACCATTTTTGAAGTCTTCATTGAATTTGTTACAATACTGCTTCTGTTTTATGTTTTGATCTTTTTGGCCTTAAGGCATATGGGATCTTAGTACCCTGAACAGGAATCAAACAAGCATCCCCTGCATTGGAAGGTGAAGTCTTAACCACTGGATCACCAGGGAAGTCCCCATGACTGTCCTTAGGAAATCTGGACAAACAAGAAACCCCAGGATGCACACTTATAGTGAACAGAGCACCTCAAGACACAGAGAGAAGGTGACCCTCTGCAAGCCCAGGAGAGAGGCCTCAGAAGACACTGCACCTGCAGACACCTTGATCTTGGACTTCCAGCCTCCAGAACTATAAGAAAATGAATTTTGTTGTCTAAGCCACTCAATCTGCAGTGTTATGTTATGGCAGCCTGAGCCATCTAATACAGTACACATCATCTTTCAACCCTGGGAAGATTTAGATTTTAAAACAGAATTTTTTTGTTTGTTTGTTTCCAAGTGTTTATTTATTTTTTTTCCATGTATTTTTATTAGTTGGAGGTTAATTACTTTACAATATTGTAGCGATTTTTGCCATACATTGACATGAATTAGCCATGGATTTACATGTATTCCCCATCCCGATCCCCCCTCCCACCTCCTTCCCCATCCCATCCCTCTGGGTCTTCCCAGTGCACCAGGCCCGAGCACTTGTCTCATGCATCCAACCTGGGCTGGTGATCTGTTTCACCCTAGATAATATACATGTTTCGATGCTGTTCTCTCAAAACATCCCACCCTCACCTTCTCCCACAGAGTCCAAATTCTGTTCTGTACTTCTGTGTCTCTTTTTCTGTTTTGCATATAGGGTTGTCGTTACCATCTTTCTAAATTCCATATATATGTGTTAGTATGCTGTAATGTTCTTTATCTTTCTGGCTTACTTCACTCTGTATAATGGGCTCCAGTTTCATCCATCTCATTAGAACTGATTCAAATGAATTCTTTTTAACGGCTGAGTAATATTCCATGGTGTATATGTACCACAGCTTCCTTATCCATTTGTCTGCTGATTGGCATCTAGGTTGCTTCCATGTCCTGGCTATTATAAACAGTGCTGCGATGAACATTGGGGTGCACGTGTCTCTTTCAGATCTGGCTTCCTCGGTGTGTATGCCCAGGAGTGGGATTGCTGGGTCATATGGCAGTTATATTTCCAGTTTTTTAAGGAATCTCCACACTGTTCTCCATAGCGGCTGTACTAGCTTGCATTCCCACCAACAGTGTAAGAGGGTTCCCTTTTCTCCACACCCTCTCCAGCATTTATTGCTTGTAGACTTTTGGATAGCAGCCATCCTGACTGGCGTGTAATGGTACCTCATTGTGGTTTTTGATTTGCATTTCTCTGATAATGAGTGATGTTGAGCATCTTTTCATGTGTTTGTTAGCCATCTGTATGTCTTCTTTGGAGAAATGTCAGTTTAGTTCTTTGGCCCATTTTTGGATTGACTGGGTCATTTATTTTTCTGGAATTGAGCTGCAGGAGTTGCTTGTATATTTTTGAAATATACAATATAATCCTTTGTCTGTTGCTTCATTTGCTATTATTTTCTCTCATTCTGAAGGCTGTCTTTTCACCTTGCTTATAGTTTCCTTTGTTGTGCAAAAGCTTTTAAGTTTCTTTAGGTCCCATTTGTTTATTTTTGCTTTTATTTCCAATATTCTGGGAGGTGGGTCATAGAGGATCCTGCTGTGATTTATGTCGGAGAGTGTTTTGCCTATGTTCTCCTCTAGGAGTTTTATAGTTTCAGATTTTAAAACAGAAATGTTCAAGAGGATAACACCTATGGTATTAATATTTCTATGTTAATGTAGAACCTATACATGCTTAGTGTTCTAATTTCCGCCCTGACCCAGGTGGGTGGAGGTGGTCTCTTGTTCAGGTTCGCTAGTTCAGTCCTGCTGCCGGGAGGGAGGGGCGCTGCAGGCAGATATCGCTGTGTGTGGGGAGCACTCACAGTGTTCTGGCCACACTGGGTTTGCCCCGCTCACGGGTGTGTGTTCTCCCCGTCTACACTGCTCAGGCTCCCGGCTGCTCTATATGGAGCGTGCACTGTGTTGCGTGTGGTTCCAGTTTTCGGGTATTCCCCAAAAGCACGGACTTGGTTGCACCTGCGTTTTGTGCCTTCTCCGGCCCGAGCAGCTCAGGCAGCCCGGAGCTTGACGGGCGCACTCTCCCCGGGTGCGGTGCTCCTTCTCCCCTCCACGGCCCCAGCCTCAGTTTCCACCCGCGCCAGTCGGGTGCGTGTGCCTTGTGTTTAGCCGCGACCCTCCCGGCGGATGTCGACCATCCAGAATCTCAGGAGGTCTTTGGTTAGAAACTGGAGGCCTGTTTGCAGTGCAGTAGGGGATGCGGTCCTTGGGGCCGAGCCTGCCCCCTTCCCCTCCCCCCTGCCTCCTGCCTCCAGCGGGGATGGACTGGTCCACAGCCGGCTAGCTCCTCTGGACTTGCTTGGTCCCTTTGTTCTGCGAACGGCCGGCAGTGTGTTCGGGCCGGTTAATTTTCTCTCTCTCTTTTGCTGTCCCACAGTGTAAGTTGGTATCTCACAAAAGCTCCCTCCGATTGTCCTCAGGGCACTCAGGCCCGGTCCTTACCCTAAGCAATGCCGCCCGCTCCTCTCCGTTTCACCCCCACTTGCTGGTGGCGGATGCGGGTGTCTGGGGTACTTTTCCGCTGGGAGTTGCTATTAGGCACATAATCTGTGGGTTTTATTTGTATTTCCCCTCCCAGTTAGGTTGCCCTCCGAGATTCGAAAACTTCCCCCAGACCCAACAGTGCAAGGGTTTCCTGGTGTTTGGAAACTTCCTCTATTAAGACTCCCTTCCCGGGAGGGGTCTCCGTCCCCAGCTCTTTTGTCTCTCTTTTTATCTTTTATATTTTGTCCTACCTCCTTTCAAAGACAATGGGCTGCTTTTCTGGGCGCCTGATGTCCTCAGCTAGCGATCAGAAGTTGTTTTGTGAAGTTTGCTCAGCGTTCAGTGTTCTTTTGATGAATTTGTAGGGGAGAAAGTGGCCTCCCCGTCCTATTCCTCCGCCATCTTGGCTCCTCCCTCTCGACTTCTAGTGTTCTAAGTACCAAGAAAGTTTAAGAGACTTTGTCGTGTTGGAATAAGACATTAGTCTTGTGATTCTATTTTAAAATGTCAAAGGGAGTATAATTGATTTGATGCAATTTAAAGTCAAGTTCCTACTAGATCTCTTAAGAAATTAAAAATCATCATGTTCATAAGTTGTTTATTATATTTGTATGTATTATGTAAATTCCCAGGAAAATTTTAAGATTAAATCAAATAATTATGTATTTATGAATATAATAACATATTAAATTTATAAAGGTACTTCAAGAGATTTTAGGGAGTTTATTTAATTACATTTAGAAATGATACCAAATAACATTTAAGGCCTTTCATAGTGGCTTTTAAAATTTGCTATATTTATAAAAGAAAAATAAAAATTTTCACTTGAACTTAAAATCCTAAGGTGAACTAAGTTCTTAGACTCAACTTAAGTAAATTAAGTATTAATTTTATAAACAGATGTAGGGACTTCCCTGACAGTTCAGTGGTTAAGACTCTGAGCTTCTTCTTCTTTTTTTTTTTTTCATTTATTTTTATTAGTTGGAGGCTAATTACTTTACAATATTGTAGTGGTTTTTGTCATACATTGACATGAATCAGCCATGGATTTACATGTATTCCCCATCCCAATCCCCCCGCCCACTTCCCTCTCTACCCAATCCCGGCTCTGAGCTTCTAATGCAAGGGGCGCTGGTTTGATCTCTGGTCGGGGAACTAAGTTCCCAAGTGTGGCATGGCAATAAATAAATAAGGATCACCATAGATCACTCGTATTAAAATAAAGATCACCATAGATCACTCGTATTAAAAAAGATGTAACCTCTGAATTTTTTTTACTCACAAAAAACAACCTCAAGAGCATCTACAGACTCACACTGACAATTTATAATCTGACTCTGTGATCCCTGGATATTGTGCACAGCACGTCCTCTAGAACGAGAAGGATCAGTGTATTCGGTAATTGCACTCAAGGGTCAGAAAAATGCAGCATTCTTCTTTTCTATAACTATTCTCTCTCGTTCTGAAAGTTCCATTGTCTCTGACAGAGAGATGATGTGATGGAATGAGGGTAGATCACCAAACACCAGCTCTCCATTTAAAGGTAACCAGAGGCAACTTTGTGTTCATCCAACCTCTTCTGGGTAAGAGCTCAGGTTTTCAATCACGCTCCTTTCTCCCTCTTCTCCCAGCCAAAATGGCATCTGGGAGAAGGAAGGTGTATGTATCCACAGAGCATTGAGTGGAGGGGTGACAGGCCCACAGTGAGCTTCTGTCTGGCCCCGTGGGCCCTTCCTGGGCTCTGGTTGCAGGGTCTTGTCCCACTTAGCCCAGGACATCAGCATCTGCTCACACGGAATCCTCCTGGCCTCCAGTGGCATTTTTGCATTGACCTTACTAGTCTATTAGGTCTTCCATACTATTCCTGACTCATCCAAGGCACAAGGAGGCACCTTACCCAAGGATACATTTCATGGTCTCAGGGAGCTTTTCCAGGCTGTGCTTCTGAACTTCTCTGTCTGTCCTGCTTGTCTTCTACTCAAGACCTGTCCCTTAGGATGAAGGTCTGATCTCCTTGGACTAGGCCCTTTATGTCAAACTGAAAGCTGCCTTATGTGGTGAGGGACTTAAGTCTTCCTTGGCTCCCATGCTGTAGCCCTGGGCCAGCCCTTCTCATTTCCAACTGTCTTGGGCCCCAAGATTCTGGACTGGGTCTGCAGCTGGGCCCCTGTTTCTCAAGGAGTTGAAGCGAAAGACATTCAATCTGGGAATGTCCTGGAATGCTTAAGAATTAATAGCTTTTGAAAATGATGCAATAAGAATTGTTAGGAACATGAAAGTTTACAGGGTACTAATTCTTTCAAAACAAAAATTTCTTCCTAATAAAAGTTTAAATTTGAAATAATTTGGAAGAAAATGTAATCATAGATCAGAGCTACTATTAGCCAAATGATACTTTTATGAAAATTAGAGAGAGGTCCTTTCTTCTATGGAGGGGTATGTCCCTAAGCAGGACTCAGCTTGGCAAAGGAAGCAGAGCACAAGCTAAATCCAGCCCCCACCCATCCCACAGCTGGTTGCTTTCAGGAAATAGACATCCTGCCCAACACTACAGGAGATGAGAGAGATGCTATTTTGATGCAGAGTTTTATTAGCTGCCTGACTGGGGCAAACACATCAGTCCTTAAAAGCTTGGATGTCTTATATAACACGTGAACAGGTCATTACTGATCGGTAAGGTCCTTTTTATCTAAGAATGCCACGCTCCAGGGGCCACCAATTATTTTCAAGTGGGAGTTTTCTCAGAAAGTAGAGGAAGTAAGTACCAAATGCTCGCCACAAGAAGGAACTGGGCAGAGAAGTGGAAGTGATATGAATTCATGGGACGAGAATGATCAAATTATTTGAGAGTTCATGATAGTCAGGGAGAGTAGGATGCGGTCAGATACATACTCTAGACTTTAGTAAGGCAGAAGTTTTTTTGATAAATGGTAGGACTTCCTGGAAAATCCCATGGACAGCGGAGTCTGGTAGGCTGCGGTCCATGGGGTCGCTAAGAGTCAGACATGACTGAGCGACTTCACTTTCACGCATTGGAGAAGGAAATGGCAACCCACTCCAGTATTCTTGCCTGGAGAATCCCAGGGATGGGGGAGCCTGGTGGGCTGCCATCTATGGGGTCGCATAGAGTCAGACACGACTGAAATGTCTTAGCAGCAGCAGCAGGCCTTCCTGGATCAGTTCAGTTCAGTTCCGTTCATTTCAGTCGCTCAGTCGTGTCAGACTCTTTGCGACCTCATGAATCGCAGCACGCCAGTCCTCCCTGTCCATCACCAACTCCCGGAGTCTACCCAAACCTATGCCCATCGAGTCAGTGATGCCATCCAGCCATCTCATCCTCTGTCGTCCCCTCCTCCTCCTGCCCCCAATCCCTCCCAACATCAGGGTCTTTTCCAATGAGTCAACTCTTCGCATGAGGTGGCCAAAGTACTGGAGTTTCAGCTCCAGCATCAATCTTTCCAATGAACACCCAGGACTGATCACCTTTAGGATGGACTGGTTGGATCTCCTTGCAGTCCAGGGGACTCTCAAGAGTCTTCTCCAACACCACAGTTCAAGAGCATCAATTCTTCAGTGCTCAGCTTTCTTCACAGTCCAACTCTCACATCCATACATGACCACTGGAAAAACCATAGCCTTGACCAGATGGACCTTTGTTGGCAAAGAAATGTCTCTGCTTTTTAATATGCTATCTAGGTTGGTCATAACTTTCCTTCCAAGGAGTAAGCGTCTATTAATTTCATGGCTGCAGTCACCATCCGCAGTAATTTTGGAGCCCCCAAAAATAAAGTCTGACACTGTTTCCACTGTCTTAGAGACCACCAAAAGGAAGATGACAAATAGGGAGAAGCACTTTGACATCCAAATCTAAATCTTGCAAACATGGATGATCTTGGATAGGAAGAAAAGGGAGAGTTATCTAAAGAGACATACTTGGCAGCCTAGTAATTCTCTATAAAAATCTGAGTTTAATTCAGATATCAAAGGACATGCACAAAAGATGGAAGAGGATTAAATTTCAAGTGTGGCCTTTTTGAAAGCCAATTTTCATGAAGTTCAATCTTCAGAATGATATGATACTTGTGAAAATTTTCAAAGGCAATTGAAAGGAATTAAAGATCAGATTTACTGGGATACTATATACAAAAAGGCATATTATTTAATTGGACAGCTTAATGAACTTCAACAAATGTAAAAGCCTGTCAAAATATAGAATATTTTCAACAACCTCAGAAGTATTCTTGTGCCCCATTGCAGTCAGTCATCCCCGACCCTGCCTTAGGTGTCCATGGATCTGATTTCTATTATAGATTCATTTTGCTGATTCTAGAATTTAATATACATAGAATCAAACAGTTTGAAATGGTATAGGTCATCTTGTTTGCAAAGCAGAAATAAAGACATAGATATATGAGCAAATACATGGATATCAAGGAGGAAAGGGGGGTGGAAGGAATTGGGAGCTTGGGACTGACACATATACACCATTTTTTTTTTTTTTAATTCCTTACAACTTCTTTTATTTATTTATTTTTTTAAATCTCAGGCCATTTTTAATTTTTAAAAACTAACATTTAAAAAGTTCGTATGAAGGAAATGATAGCATTAGATTTGTTAAGAGTGACATTTAAAAAGTAGAAATTTGGAGTCTCATTTCTGAAAATAAGATGAGATTCTTTAATTTTAGGAGATTTGTGGTCCTTCTTTCTCAGTTTTTTTTTTTTTTCTTCTTTATTTTTAATTTTTATTTTAGTTGTCCATGCTGCATGGCTTTTTTTTTTTTTTTTTTTTTTTTTTATTAGTTGGAGGCTAATTACTTCACAACATTTCAGTGGGTTTTGTCATACATTGATATGAATCAGCCATAGATTTACACGTATTCCCCATCCCGATCCCCCCTCCCACCTCCCTCTCCACCCGATTCCTCTGGGTCTTCCCAGTGCACCAGGCCCGAGCACTTGTCTCATGCATCCCACCTGGGCTGGTGATCTGTTTCACCATAGATAGTATACATGCTGTTCTTTTGAAATATCCCACCCTCACATTCTCCCACATAGTTCAATAGTCTGTTCTGTATTTCTGTGTCTCTTTTTCTGTTTTGCATATAGGGTTATCGTTACCATCTTTCTAAATTCCATATATATGTGTTAGTATGCTGTAATGTTCTTTATCTTTCTGGCTTACTTCACTCTGTATAAGGGCTCCAGTTTCATCCATCTCATTAGGACTGGTTCAAATGAATTTTTTTAACGGCTGAGTAATATTCCATGGTGTATATGTACCACAGCTTCCTTATCCATTCTTCTGCTGATGGGCATCTAGGTTGCTTCCATGTCCTGGCTATTATAAACAGTGCTGCGATGAACATTGGGGTGCACGTGTCTCTTTCAGATCTGGTTTCCTCAGTGTGTATGCCCAGAAGTGGGATTGCTGGGTCATATGGCAGTTCTATTTCCAGTTTTTTAAGGAATCTCCACACTGTTCTCCATAGCGGCTGTACTAGTTTGCATTCCCACCAACAGTGTAAGAGGGTTCCCTTTTCTCCACACCCTCTCCAGCATTTATTGCTTGTAGACTTTTGGATAGCAGCCATCCTGACTGGCGTGTAATGGTACCTCATTGTGGTTTTGATTTGCATTTCTCTGATAATGAGTGATGTTGAGCATCTTTTCATGTGTTTGTTAGCCATCTGTATGTCTTCTTTGGAGAAATGTCAGTTTAGTTCTTTGGCCCATTTTTGGATTGACTGGGTCATTTATTTTTCTGGAATTGAGCTGCAGGAGTTGCTTGTATATTTTTGAAATATACAATATAATCCTTTGTCTGTTGCTTCATTTGCTATTATTTTCTCTCATTCTGAAGGCTGTCTTTTCACCTTGCTTATAGTTTCCTTTGTTGTGCAAAAGCTTTTAAGTTTCTTTAGGTCCCATTTGTTTATTTTTGCTTTTATTTCCAATATTCTGGGAGGTGGGTCATAGAGGATCCTGCTGTGATTTATGTCGGAGAGTGTTTTGCCTATGTTCTCCTCTAGGAGTTTTATAGTTTCAGATTTTAAAACAGAAATGTTCAAGAGGATAACACCTATGGTATTAATATTTCTATGTTAATGTAGAACCTATACATGCTTAGTGTTCTAATTTCCGCCCTGACCCAGGTGGGTGGAGGTGGTCTCTTGTTCAGGTTCGCTAGTTCAGTCCTGCTGCCGGGAGGGAGGGGCGCTGCAGGCAGATATCGCTGTGTGTGGGGAGCACTCACAGTGTTCTGGCCACACTGGGTTTGCCCCGCTCACGGGTGTGTGTTCTCCCCGTCTACACTGCTCAGGCTCCCGGCTGCTCTATATGGAGCGTGCACTGTGTTGCGTGTGGTTCCAGTTTTCGGGTATTCCCCAAAAGCACGGACTTGGTTGCACCTGCGTTTTGTGCCTTCTCCGGCCCGAGCAGCTCAGGCAGCCCGGAGCTTGACGGGCGCACTCTCCCCGGGTGCGGTGCTCCTTCTCCCCTCCACGGCCCCAGCCTCAGTTTCCACCCGCGCCAGTCGGGTGCGTGTGCCTTGTGTTTAGCCGCGACCCTCCCGGCGGATGTCGACCATCCAGAATCTCAGGAGGTCTTTGGTTAGAAACTGGAGGCCTGTTTGCAGTGCAGTAGGGGATGCGGTCCTTGGGGCCGAGCCTGCCCCCTTCCCCTCCCCCCTGCCTCCTGCCTCCAGCGGGGATGGACTGGTCCACAGCCGGCTAGCTCCTCTGGACTTGCTTGGTCCCTTTGTTCTGCGAACGGCCGGCAGTGTGTTCGGGCCGGTTAATTTTCTCTCTCTCTTTTGCTGTCCCACAGTGTAAGTTGGTATCTCACAAAAGCTCCCTCCGATTGTCCTCAGGGCACTCAGGCCCGGTCCTTACCCTAAGCAATGCCGCCCGCTCCTCTCCGTTCCACCCCCACTTGCTGGTGGCGGATGCGGGTGTCTGGGGTACTTTTCCGCTGGGAGTTGCTATTAGGCACATAATCTGTGGGTTTTATTTGTATTTCCCCTCCCAGTTAGGTTGCCCTCCGAGATTCGAAAACTTCCCCCAGACCCAACAGTGCAAGGGTTTCCTGGTGTTTGGAAACTTCCTCTATTAAGACTCCCTTCCCGGGAGGGGTCTCCGTCCCCAGCTCTTTTGTCTCTCTTTTTATCTTTTATATTTTGTCCTACCTCCTTTCAAAGACAATGGGCTGCTTTTCTGGGCGCCTGATGTCCTCAGCTAGCGATCAGAAGTTGTTTTGTGAAGTTTGCTCAGCGTTCAGTGTTCTTTTGATGAATTTGTAGGGGAGAAAGTGGCCTCCCCGTCCTATTCCTCCGCCATCTTGGCTCCTCCCTCTCGACTTCTAGTGTTCTAAGTACCAAGAAAGTTTAAGAGACTTTGTCGTGTTGGAATAAGACATTAGTCTTGTGATTCTATTTTAAAATGTCAAAGGGAGTATAATTGATTTGATGCAATTTAAAGTCAAGTTCCTACTAGATCTCTTAAGAAATTAAAAATCATCATGTTCATAAGTTGTTTATTATATTTGTATGTATTATGTAAATTCCCAGGAAAATTTTAAGATTAAATCAAATAATTATGTATTTATGAATATAATAACATATTAAATTTATAAAGGTACTTCAAGAGATTTTAGGGAGTTTATTTAATTACATTTAGAAATGATACCAAATAACATTTAAGGCCTTTCATAGTGGCTTTTAAAATTTGCTATATTTATAAAAGAAAAATAAAAATTTTCACTTGAACTTAAAATCCTAAGGTGAACTAAGTTCTTAGACTCAACTTAAGTAAATTAAGTATTAATTTTATAAACAGATGTAGGGACTTCCCTGACAGTTCAGTGGTTAAGACTCTGAGCTTCTTCTTCTTTTTTTTTTTTTCATTTATTTTTATTAGTTGGAGGCTAATTACTTTACAATATTGTAGTGGTTTTTGTCATACATTGACATGAATCAGCCATGGATTTACATGTATTCCCCATCCCAATCCCCCCGCCCACTTCCCTCTCTACCCAATCCCGGCTCTGAGCTTCTAATGCAAGGGGCGCTGGTTTGATCTCTGGTCGGGGAACTAAGTTCCCAAGTGTGGCATGGCAATAAATAAATAAGGATCACCATAGATCACTCGTATTAAAATAAAGATCACCATAGATCACTCGTATTAAAAAAGATGTAACCTCTGAATTTTTTTTACTCACAAAAAACAACCTCAAGAGCATCTACAGACTCACACTGACAATTTATAATCTGACTCTGTGATCCCTGGATATTGTGCACAGCACGTCCTCTAGAACGAGAAGGATCAGTGTATTCGGTAATTGCACTCAAGGGTCAGAAAAATGCAGCATTCTTCTTTTCTATAACTATTCTCTCTCGTTCTGAAAGTTCCATTGTCTCTGACAGAGAGATGATGTGATGGAATGAGGGTAGATCACCAAACACCAGCTCTCCATTTAAAGGTAACCAGAGGCAACTTTGTGTTCATCCAACCTCTTCTGGGTAAGAGCTCAGGTTTTCAATCACGCTCCTTTCTCCCTCTTCTCCCAGCCAAAATGGCATCTGGGAGAAGGAAGGTGTATGTATCCACAGAGCATTGAGTGGAGGGGTGACAGGCCCACAGTGAGCTTCTGTCTGGCCCCGTGGGCCCTTCCTGGGCTCTGGTTGCAGGGTCTTGTCCCACTTAGCCCAGGACATCAGCATCTGCTCACACGGAATCCTCCTGGCCTCCAGTGGCATTTTTGCATTGACCTTACTAGTCTATTAGGTCTTCCATACTATTCCTGACTCATCCAAGGCACAAGGAGGCACCTTACCCAAGGATACATTTCATGGTCTCAGGGAGCTTTTCCAGGCTGTGCTTCTGAACTTCTCTGTCTGTCCTGCTTGTCTTCTACTCAAGACCTGTCCCTTAGGATGAAGGTCTGATCTCCTTGGACTAGGCCCTTTATGTCAAACTGAAAGCTGCCTTATGTGGTGAGGGACTTAAGTCTTCCTTGGCTCCCATGCTGTAGCCCTGGGCCAGCCCTTCTCATTTCCAACTGTCTTGGGCCCCAAGATTCTGGACTGGGTCTGCAGCTGGGCCCCTGTTTCTCAAGGAGTTGAAGCGAAAGACATTCAATCTGGGAATGTCCTGGAATGCTTAAGAATTAATAGCTTTTGAAAATGATGCAATAAGAATTGTTAGGAACATGAAAGTTTACAGGGTACTAATTCTTTCAAAACAAAAATTTCTTCCTAATAAAAGTTTAAATTTGAAATAATTTGGAAGAAAATGTAATCATAGATCAGAGCTACTATTAGCCAAATGATACTTTTATGAAAATTAGAGAGAGGTCCTTTCTTCTATGGAGGGGTATGTCCCTAAGCAGGACTCAGCTTGGCAAAGGAAGCAGAGCACAAGCTAAATCCAGCCCCCACCCATCCCACAGCTGGTTGCTTTCAGGAAATAGACATCCTGCCCAACACTACAGGAGATGAGAGAGATGCTATTTTGATGCAGAGTTTTATTAGCTGCCTGACTGGGGCAAACACATCAGTCCTTAAAAGCTTGGATGTCTTATATAACACGTGAACAGGTCATTACTGATCGGTAAGGTCCTTTTTATCTAAGAATGCCACGCTCCAGGGGCCACCAATTATTTTCAAGTGGGAGTTTTCTCAGAAAGTAGAGGAAGTAAGTACCAAATGCTCGCCACAAGAAGGAACTGGGCAGAGAAGTGGAAGTGATATGAATTCATGGGACGAGAATGATCAAATTATTTGAGAGTTCATGATAGTCAGGGAGAGTAGGATGCGGTCAGATACATACTCTAGACTTTAGTAAGGCAGAAGTTTTTTTGATAAATGGTAGGACTTCCTGGAAAATCCCATGGACAGCGGAGTCTGGTAGGCTGCGGTCCATGGGGTCGCTAAGAGTCAGACATGACTGAGCGACTTCACTTTCACGCATTGGAGAAGGAAATGGCAACCCACTCCAGTATTCTTGCCTGGAGAATCCCAGGGATGGGGGAGCCTGGTGGGCTGCCATCTATGGGGTCGCATAGAGTCAGACACGACTGAAATGTCTTAGCAGCAGCAGCAGGCCTTCCTGGATCAGTTCAGTTCAGTTCCGTTCATTTCAGTCGCTCAGTCGTGTCAGACTCTTTGCGACCTCATGAATCGCAGCACGCCAGTCCTCCCTGTCCATCACCAACTCCCGGAGTCTACCCAAACCTATGCCCATCGAGTCAGTGATGCCATCCAGCCATCTCATCCTCTGTCGTCCCCTCCTCCTCCTGCCCCCAATCCCTCCCAACATCAGGGTCTTTTCCAATGAGTCAACTCTTCGCATGAGGTGGCCAAAGTACTGGAGTTTCAGCTCCAGCATCAATCTTTCCAATGAACACCCAGGACTGATCACCTTTAGGATGGACTGGTTGGATCTCCTTGCAGTCCAGGGGACTCTCAAGAGTCTTCTCCAACACCACAGTTCAAGAGCATCAATTCTTCAGTGCTCAGCTTTCTTCACAGTCCAACTCTCACATCCATACATGACCACTGGAAAAACCATAGCCTTGACCAGATGGACCTTTGTTGGCAAAGAAATGTCTCTGCTTTTTAATATGCTATCTAGGTTGGTCATAACTTTCCTTCCAAGGAGTAAGCGTCTATTAATTTCATGGCTGCAGTCACCATCCGCAGTAATTTTGGAGCCCCCAAAAATAAAGTCTGACACTGTTTCCACTGTCTTAGAGACCACCAAAAGGAAGATGACAAATAGGGAGAAGCACTTTGACATCCAAATCTAAATCTTGCAAACATGGATGATCTTGGATAGGAAGAAAAGGGAGAGTTATCTAAAGAGACATACTTGGCAGCCTAGTAATTCTCTATAAAAATCTGAGTTTAATTCAGATATCAAAGGACATGCACAAAAGATGGAAGAGGATTAAATTTCAAGTGTGGCCTTTTTGAAAGCCAATTTTCATGAAGTTCAATCTTCAGAATGATATGATACTTGTGAAAATTTTCAAAGGCAATTGAAAGGAATTAAAGATCAGATTTACTGGGATACTATATACAAAAAGGCATATTATTTAATTGGACAGCTTAATGAACTTCAACAAATGTAAAAGCCTGTCAAAATATAGAATATTTTCAACAACCTCAGAAGTATTCTTGTGCCCCATTGCAGTCAGTCATCCCCGACCCTGCCTTAGGTGTCCATGGATCTGATTTCTATTATAGATTCATTTTGCTGATTCTAGAATTTAATATACATAGAATCAAACAGTTTGAAATGGTATAGGTCATCTTGTTTGCAAAGCAGAAATAAAGACATAGATATATGAGCAAATACATGGATATCAAGGAGGAAAGGGGGGTGGAAGGAATTGGGAGCTTGGGACTGACACATATACACCATTTTTTTTTTTTTTAATTCCTTACAACTTCTTTTATTTATTTATTTTTTTAAATCTCAGGCCATTTTTAATTTTTAAAAACTAACATTTAAAAAGTTCGTATGAAGGAAATGATAGCATTAGATTTGTTAAGAGTGACATTTAAAAAGTAGAAATTTGGAGTCTCATTTCTGAAAATAAGATGAGATTCTTTAATTTTAGGAGATTTGTGGTCCTTCTTTCTCAGTTTTTTTTTTTTTTCTTCTTTATTTTTAATTTTTATTTTAGTTGTCCATGCTGCATGGCTTTTTTTTTTTTTTTTTTTTTTTTTATTAGTTGGAGCAATTACTTCAACAACATTTCAGTGGGTTTTGTCATACATTGATATGAATCAGCCATAGATTTACACGATTCCCCATCCTGATCCCCCCTCCCACCTCCCTCTCCACCCGATTCCTCTGGGTCTTCCCAGTGCACCAGGCCCGAGCACTTGTCTCATGCATCCCACCTGGGCTGGTGATCTGTTTCACCATAGATAGTATACATGCTGTTCTTGTGAAATATCCCACCCTCACATTCTCCCACATAGTTCAATAGTCTGTTCTGTATTTCTGTGTCTCTTTTTCTGTTTTGCATATAGGGTTATCGTTACCATCTTTCTAAATTCCATATATATGTGTTAGTATGCTGTAATGTTCTTTATCTTTCTGGCTTACTTCACTCTGTTTATTAAAGGGGGGGGCTTTTTTATTTTTTTTTTTTTTTTTTCCCCAGTTTTTTTCAAAAATTCCCCCCAATTCTTTCCATAGGGGGGGGAGACTTGTTCCAAAATTGGAAAATCTTTTTACGGCTGAGAATATTCCAGTGTAATGTACCACAGCTTCCTTATCCATCATCTGCTGATGGCATTCTTAGGTTGCTTCCTGTACCTGGCTATTATAAACAGTGCTGCAGGATAACATGTGGTGCATGTGTCTCTATCAATTGGTTCCTCAGTGTTATGCAGAAGTGGATTGCCTGGTCATATGGCATTATATTCCAGTTTTTAAAGAATCTCCAGCACTTTCTCCGATAGCGCTGTACTAGCTTGCATTCCCACCAACAGTGGTAAGAGGGTCCCTTTTCTCCACACCCTCTCCAGCATTTATTGCTTGTAGACTTTTGATAGCAGCCATCTGACGCGTGTAATTGTACCTCATTGTGGTTTTGATTTGCATTTCTCTGATAATGAGTGATGTTGAGCATCTTTTCATGTGTTTGTTAGCCATCTGTATGTCTTCTTTGGAGAAATGTCAGTTTAGTTCTTTGGCCCATTTTTGGATTGACTGGGTCATTTATTTTTCTGGAATTGAGCTGCAGGAGTTGCTTGTATATTTTTGAAATATACAATATAATCCTTTGTCTGTTGCTTCATTTGCTATTATTTTCTCTCATTCTGAAGGCTGTCTTTTCACCTTGCTTATAGTTTCCTTTGTTGTGCAAAAGCTTTTAAGTTTCTTTAGGTCCCATTTGTTTATTTTTGCTTTTATTTCCAATATTCTGGGAGGTGGGTCATAGAGGATCCTGCTGTGATTTATGTCGGAGAGTGTTTTGCCTATGTTCTCCTCTAGGAGTTTTATAGTTTCAGATTTTAAAACAGAAATGTTCAAGAGGATAACACCTATGGTATTAATATTTCTATGTTAATGTAGAACCTATACATGCTTAGTGTTCTAATTTCCGCCCTGACCCAGGTGGGTGGAGGTGGTCTCTTGTTCAGGTTCGCTAGTTCAGTCCTGCTGCCGGGAGGGAGGGGCGCTGCAGGCAGATATCGCTGTGTGTGGGGAGCACTCACAGTGTTCTGGCCACACTGGGTTTGCCCCGCTCACGGGTGTGTGTTCTCCCCGTCTACACTGCTCAGGCTCCCGGCTGCTCTATATGGAGCGTGCACTGTGTTGCGTGTGGTTCCAGTTTTCGGGTATTCCCCAAAAGCACGGACTTGGTTGCACCTGCGTTTTGTGCCTTCTCCGGCCCGAGCAGCTCAGGCAGCCCGGAGCTTGACGGGCGCACTCTCCCCGGGTGCGGTGCTCCTTCTCCCCTCCACGGCCCCAGCCTCAGTTTCCACCCGCGCCAGTCGGGTGCGTGTGCCTTGTGTTTAGCCGCGACCCTCCCGGCGGATGTCGACCATCCAGAATCTCAGGAGGTCTTTGGTTAGAAACTGGAGGCCTGTTTGCAGTGCAGTAGGGGATGCGGTCCTTGGGGCCGAGCCTGCCCCCTTCCCCTCCCCCCTGCCTCCTGCCTCCAGCGGGGATGGACTGGTCCACAGCCGGCTAGCTCCTCTGGACTTGCTTGGTCCCTTTGTTCTGCGAACGGCCGGCAGTGTGTTCGGGCCGGTTAATTTTCTCTCTCTCTTTTGCTGTCCCACAGTGTAAGTTGGTATCTCACAAAAGCTCCCTCCGATTGTCCTCAGGGCACTCAGGCCCGGTCCTTACCCTAAGCAATGCCGCCCGCTCCTCTCCGTTCCACCCCCACTTGCTGGTGGCGGATGCGGGTGTCTGGGGTACTTTTCCGCTGGGAGTTGCTATTAGGCACATAATCTGTGGGTTTTATTTGTATTTCCCCTCCCAGTTAGGTTGCCCTCCGAGATTCGAAAACTTCCCCCAGACCCAACAGTGCAAGGGTTTCCTGGTGTTTGGAAACTTCCTCTATTAAGACTCCCTTCCCGGGAGGGGTCTCCGTCCCCAGCTCTTTTGTCTCTCTTTTTATCTTTTATATTTTGTCCTACCTCCTTTCAAAGACAATGGGCTGCTTTTCTGGGCGCCTGATGTCCTCAGCTAGCGATCAGAAGTTGTTTTGTGAAGTTTGCTCAGCGTTCAGTGTTCTTTTGATGAATTTGTAGGGGAGAAAGTGGCCTCCCCGTCCTATTCCTCCGCCATCTTGGCTCCTCCCTCTCGACTTCTAGTGTTCTAAGTACCAAGAAAGTTTAAGAGACTTTGTCGTGTTGGAATAAGACATTAGTCTTGTGATTCTATTTTAAAATGTCAAAGGGAGTATAATTGATTTGATGCAATTTAAAGTCAAGTTCCTACTAGATCTCTTAAGAAATTAAAAATCATCATGTTCATAAGTTGTTTATTATATTTGTATGTATTATGTAAATTCCCAGGAAAATTTTAAGATTAAATCAAATAATTATGTATTTATGAATATAATAACATATTAAATTTATAAAGGTACTTCAAGAGATTTTAGGGAGTTTATTTAATTACATTTAGAAATGATACCAAATAACATTTAAGGCCTTTCATAGTGGCTTTTAAAATTTGCTATATTTATAAAAGAAAAATAAAAATTTTCACTTGAACTTAAAATCCTAAGGTGAACTAAGTTCTTAGACTCAACTTAAGTAAATTAAGTATTAATTTTATAAACAGATGTAGGGACTTCCCTGACAGTTCAGTGGTTAAGACTCTGAGCTTCTTCTTCTTTTTTTTTTTTTCATTTATTTTTATTAGTTGGAGGCTAATTACTTTACAATATTGTAGTGGTTTTTGTCATACATTGACATGAATCAGCCATGGATTTACATGTATTCCCCATCCCAATCCCCCCGCCCACTTCCCTCTCTACCCAATCCCGGCTCTGAGCTTCTAATGCAAGGGGCGCTGGTTTGATCTCTGGTCGGGGAACTAAGTTCCCAAGTGTGGCATGGCAATAAATAAATAAGGATCACCATAGATCACTCGTATTAAAATAAAGATCACCATAGATCACTCGTATTAAAAAAGATGTAACCTCTGAATTTTTTTTACTCACAAAAAACAACCTCAAGAGCATCTACAGACTCACACTGACAATTTATAATCTGACTCTGTGATCCCTGGATATTGTGCACAGCACGTCCTCTAGAACGAGAAGGATCAGTGTATTCGGTAATTGCACTCAAGGGTCAGAAAAATGCAGCATTCTTCTTTTCTATAACTATTCTCTCTCGTTCTGAAAGTTCCATTGTCTCTGACAGAGAGATGATGTGATGGAATGAGGGTAGATCACCAAACACCAGCTCTCCATTTAAAGGTAACCAGAGGCAACTTTGTGTTCATCCAACCTCTTCTGGGTAAGAGCTCAGGTTTTCAATCACGCTCCTTTCTCCCTCTTCTCCCAGCCAAAATGGCATCTGGGAGAAGGAAGGTGTATGTATCCACAGAGCATTGAGTGGAGGGGTGACAGGCCCACAGTGAGCTTCTGTCTGGCCCCGTGGGCCCTTCCTGGGCTCTGGTTGCAGGGTCTTGTCCCACTTAGCCCAGGACATCAGCATCTGCTCACACGGAATCCTCCTGGCCTCCAGTGGCATTTTTGCATTGACCTTACTAGTCTATTAGGTCTTCCATACTATTCCTGACTCATCCAAGGCACAAGGAGGCACCTTACCCAAGGATACATTTCATGGTCTCAGGGAGCTTTTCCAGGCTGTGCTTCTGAACTTCTCTGTCTGTCCTGCTTGTCTTCTACTCAAGACCTGTCCCTTAGGATGAAGGTCTGATCTCCTTGGACTAGGCCCTTTATGTCAAACTGAAAGCTGCCTTATGTGGTGAGGGACTTAAGTCTTCCTTGGCTCCCATGCTGTAGCCCTGGGCCAGCCCTTCTCATTTCCAACTGTCTTGGGCCCCAAGATTCTGGACTGGGTCTGCAGCTGGGCCCCTGTTTCTCAAGGAGTTGAAGCGAAAGACATTCAATCTGGGAATGTCCTGGAATGCTTAAGAATTAATAGCTTTTGAAAATGATGCAATAAGAATTGTTAGGAACATGAAAGTTTACAGGGTACTAATTCTTTCAAAACAAAAATTTCTTCCTAATAAAAGTTTAAATTTGAAATAATTTGGAAGAAAATGTAATCATAGATCAGAGCTACTATTAGCCAAATGATACTTTTATGAAAATTAGAGAGAGGTCCTTTCTTCTATGGAGGGGTATGTCCCTAAGCAGGACTCAGCTTGGCAAAGGAAGCAGAGCACAAGCTAAATCCAGCCCCCACCCATCCCACAGCTGGTTGCTTTCAGGAAATAGACATCCTGCCCAACACTACAGGAGATGAGAGAGATGCTATTTTGATGCAGAGTTTTATTAGCTGCCTGACTGGGGCAAACACATCAGTCCTTAAAAGCTTGGATGTCTTATATAACACGTGAACAGGTCATTACTGATCGGTAAGGTCCTTTTTATCTAAGAATGCCACGCTCCAGGGGCCACCAATTATTTTCAAGTGGGAGTTTTCTCAGAAAGTAGAGGAAGTAAGTACCAAATGCTCGCCACAAGAAGGAACTGGGCAGAGAAGTGGAAGTGATATGAATTCATGGGACGAGAATGATCAAATTATTTGAGAGTTCATGATAGTCAGGGAGAGTAGGATGCGGTCAGATACATACTCTAGACTTTAGTAAGGCAGAAGTTTTTTTGATAAATGGTAGGACTTCCTGGAAAATCCCATGGACAGCGGAGTCTGGTAGGCTGCGGTCCATGGGGTCGCTAAGAGTCAGACATGACTGAGCGACTTCACTTTCACGCATTGGAGAAGGAAATGGCAACCCACTCCAGTATTCTTGCCTGGAGAATCCCAGGGATGGGGGAGCCTGGTGGGCTGCCATCTATGGGGTCGCATAGAGTCAGACACGACTGAAATGTCTTAGCAGCAGCAGCAGGCCTTCCTGGATCAGTTCAGTTCAGTTCCGTTCATTTCAGTCGCTCAGTCGTGTCAGACTCTTTGCGACCTCATGAATCGCAGCACGCCAGTCCTCCCTGTCCATCACCAACTCCCGGAGTCTACCCAAACCTATGCCCATCGAGTCAGTGATGCCATCCAGCCATCTCATCCTCTGTCGTCCCCTCCTCCTCCTGCCCCCAATCCCTCCCAACATCAGGGTCTTTTCCAATGAGTCAACTCTTCGCATGAGGTGGCCAAAGTACTGGAGTTTCAGCTCCAGCATCAATCTTTCCAATGAACACCCAGGACTGATCACCTTTAGGATGGACTGGTTGGATCTCCTTGCAGTCCAGGGGACTCTCAAGAGTCTTCTCCAACACCACAGTTCAAGAGCATCAATTCTTCAGTGCTCAGCTTTCTTCACAGTCCAACTCTCACATCCATACATGACCACTGGAAAAACCATAGCCTTGACCAGATGGACCTTTGTTGGCAAAGAAATGTCTCTGCTTTTTAATATGCTATCTAGGTTGGTCATAACTTTCCTTCCAAGGAGTAAGCGTCTATTAATTTCATGGCTGCAGTCACCATCCGCAGTAATTTTGGAGCCCCCAAAAATAAAGTCTGACACTGTTTCCACTGTCTTAGAGACCACCAAAAGGAAGATGACAAATAGGGAGAAGCACTTTGACATCCAAATCTAAATCTTGCAAACATGGATGATCTTGGATAGGAAGAAAAGGGAGAGTTATCTAAAGAGACATACTTGGCAGCCTAGTAATTCTCTATAAAAATCTGAGTTTAATTCAGATATCAAAGGACATGCACAAAAGATGGAAGAGGATTAAATTTCAAGTGTGGCCTTTTTGAAAGCCAATTTTCATGAAGTTCAATCTTCAGAATGATATGATACTTGTGAAAATTTTCAAAGGCAATTGAAAGGAATTAAAGATCAGATTTACTGGGATACTATATACAAAAAGGCATATTATTTAATTGGACAGCTTAATGAACTTCAACAAATGTAAAAGCCTGTCAAAATATAGAATATTTTCAACAACCTCAGAAGTATTCTTGTGCCCCATTGCAGTCAGTCATCCCCGACCCTGCCTTAGGTGTCCATGGATCTGATTTCTATTATAGATTCATTTTGCTGATTCTAGAATTTAATATACATAGAATCAAACAGTTTGAAATGGTATAGGTCATCTTGTTTGCAAAGCAGAAATAAAGACATAGATATATGAGCAAATACATGGATATCAAGGAGGAAAGGGGGGTGGAAGGAATTGGGAGCTTGGGACTGACACATATACACCATTTTTTTTTTTTTTTAATTCCTTACAACTTCTTTTATTTATTTATTTTTTTAAATCTCAGGCCATTTTTAATTTTTAAAAACTAACATTTAAAAAGTTCGTATGAAGGAAATGATAGCATTAGATTTGTTAAGAGTGACATTTAAAAAGTAGAAATTTGGAGTCTCATTTCTGAAAATAAGATGAGATTCTTTAATTTTAGGAGATTTGTGGTCCTTCTTTCTCAGTTTTTTTTTTTTTTCTTCTTTATTTTTAATTTTTATTTTAGTTGTCCATGCTGCATGGCTTTTTTTTTTTTTTTTTTTTTTTTTTTAAGTTTTTTATTAGTTGGAGGCTAATTACTTCACAACATTTCAGTGGGTTTTGTCATACATTGATATGAATCAGCCATAGATTTACACGTATTCCCCATCCCGATCCCCCCCTCCCACCTCCCTCTCCACCCGATTCCTCTGGGTCTTCCCAGTGCACCAGGCCCGAGCACTTGTCTCATGCATCCCACTGGGCTGGTGATCTGTTTCACCATAGATAGTATACATGCTGTTCTTTTGAAATATCCCACCCTCACATTCTCCCACAGAGTTCAAAAGTCTGTTCTGTATTTCTGTGTCTCTTTTTCTGTTTTGCATATAGGGTTATCATTACCATCTTTCTAAATTCCATATATATGTGTTAGTATGCTGTAATGTTCTTTATCTTTCTGGCTTACTTCACTCTGTATAAGGGGCTCCAGTTTCATCCATCTCATTAGAACTGGTTCAAATGAATTCTTTTTAATGGCTGAGTAAAATTCCATGGTGTATATGTACCACAGCTCCTTATCCATTCATCTGCTGATGGGCATCTAGGTTGCTTCCATGTCCTGGCTATTATAACAGTGCTGCAATGAACATTGGGGTGCACGTGTCTCTTTCAGATCTGGTTTTCCTCAGTGTGTATGCCCAGAAGTGGTATTGCTGGGTCATATGGCAGTTCTATTTCCAGTTTTTTTAAGAAATCTCCACACTGTTTTTTCCATAGTGGCTGTACTAGCTTGCATTCCCACCAACAGTGTAAGAGGGTTCCCTTTTCTCCACACCCTCTCCAGCATTTATTGCTTGTAGACTTTTGGATAGCAGCCATCCTGACTGGCGTGTAATGGTACCTCATTGTGGTTTTGATTTGCATTTCTCTGATAATGAGTGATGTTGAGCATCTTTTCATGTGTTTGTTAGCCATCTGTATGTCTTCTTTGGAGAAATGTCTGTTTAGTTCTTTGGCCCATTTTTTGATTGGGTCATTTATTTTTCTGGAATTGAGCTGCAGGAGTTGCTTGTATATTTTTGAGATTAATCCTTTGTCTGTTGCTTCGTTTGCTATTATTTTCTCCCAATCTGAGGGCTGTCTTTTCACCTTACTTATAGTTTCCTTTGTAGTGCAAAAGCTTTTAAGTTTCATTAGGTCCCATTTGTTTAGTTTTGCTTTTATTTCCAATATTCTGGGAGGTGGGTCATAGAGGATCCTGCTGTGATTTATGTCAGAGAGTGTTTTGCCTATGTTCTCCTCTAGGAGTTTTATAGTTTCTGGTCTTACATTTAGATCTTTAATCCATTTTGAGTTTGTTTTTGTATATGGTGTAAGAAAATGTTCTAGTTTCATTCTTTTACAAGTGGTTGACCAGTTTTCCCAGCACCACTTGTTAAAGAGGTTGTCTTTTTTCCATTGTATGTCCTTGCCTCCTTTGTTGAAGATAAGGTGTCCATAGGTTCTTGGATTTATCTCAGGGCTTTCTATTCTGTTCCATTGATCTATATTTCCGTCTTTGTGCCAGTACCATACTGTCTTGATAGCTGTGGCTTTGTAGTAGAGTCTGAAGTCAGGCAGGTTGATTCCTCCAGTTCCATTCTTCTTTCTCAAGATTACTTTGTCTATTCGAGGTTTTTTGTATTTCCATATAAATTGTGAAATTATTTGTTCTAGTTCTGTGAAAAATACCATTGGTAGCTTGATAGGGATTGCATTAAATCTATAGATTGCTTTGGGTAGTGTAGCCATTTGACAATATTGATTCTTCCAATCCATGAACACGGTATATTCCTCCATCTGTTTGTGTCCTCTTTGATTTCTTTCATCAGTGTTTTACAATTTTCTATGTATAGGTCTTTTATTTCTTTAGGTAGATATACTCCTAAGTATTTTATTCTTTTTGTTGCAATGGTGAATGGTATTGTTTCCTTAATTTCTCTTTCTGTTTTCTCATTGTTAGTGTATAGGAATGCAAGGGATTTCTGTGTGTTAATTTTATATCCTGCTATATTTTATATCCTGCTATGTTCATTGATTAGCTCTAGTAATTTTCTGGTAGAGTCTTTAGGGCTTTCTATGTAGAGGATCATGTCATCTGTGAACAGCGAGTGTTTTGCTTCTTCTTTCCCTATCTGGATTCCTTTTACTTCTTTTTCTGCTCTGACTGCTGTAGCAAAATCTTCCAAAACTATGTTGAATAGTAGTGGTGAGAGTGGGCACCCTTGTCTTGTTCCTAATTTCAGGGGAAATGCTTTCAATTTTTCACCATTGAGGGTGATGCTTGCTGTGGGTTTATGTGTCAGTATATATGCTTGTTAGTTATGTTTGAGGTGATGTTCTTCTATACTCTTGATCTGGAGGGTTGTAATACATAAGATGGATGTTGAATTTAATGTCAAAGGCTTTTTACTTGCGCATCTATTGAGATAAGCATATGGTTTTTATCTTTCAATTTGTTAATGTGGTGTATTACATTGATTGATTTGCAGATATTAAAGAATCCTTGCATTCCTGGGATAAAGCCCACTTGGTCATGATGTATGATTTTTTAATATGTTGTTGGATTCTGTTTGCTAGAATTTTGTTAATGATTTTTGCATCTATGTTCATCAGTGATATTGGCCTGTAGTTTTCTTTTTTTGTGGCATCTTTGTCTGGTTTTGGAATTAGGGTGATGGTGGCCCCATAGAATGAGTTTGGAAGTTTACTTTCTTCTGCAATTTTCTGGAAGAGTTTGAGTAAGATAGGTGTTAGCTCTTCTCTACATTTTTAGTGGAGTTCAGCTGTGAAGCCGTCTGGACCTGGGCTTTTGTTTACTGGAAGATTTCTGATTACAGTTTCGAGTTCCTTGCTTGTGATGGGTATGTTAAGATCTTCCATTTCTTTCTGGTTCAGTTTTGGAAAGTTATACTTTTCTAAGAGTTTATCCATTTCTTCCAAGTTGTCCATTTTATTGGCATAGAGCTGCTGGTAGTAGTCTCTTATGATCCTTTGTATTTCAGTGTTGTCTGTTGTGATCT